>NC_060153.1:28309035-28337117 GCF_021292245.1 Micropterus dolomieu
TATTTTAGCTTCATTACACTGGCTCCCAGTATGTTTTAGAATTGACTTTAAAATTCTATTGATCACTTTTAAAGCTCTTCATGGCCTCTCGCCTTGTTATATTTCTGACCTTTTAGTCCCATACGCACCAGCACGTACCTTGAGATCCTCGGGCAGAGGTCTGTTGTCTGTTCCAGAGTCTCGACTGAAAACTAAAGGGGACAGAGCGTTTGCTGTCAGGGCCCCGAGGCTCTGGAACAGCCTGCCCGAGGAAATCAGGTCGGCTGAGTCAGTGAACTCTTTTAAGTCCCTTCTTAAAACATACTTTTATAGGAGAGCTTTTCCCGATCTTATTTGACTTTATTTTATCCCTTTTATTTTATTGTATTTTACTAATTTTATATTAAATTTTCATGCTCTTATCTTTTTTTTGTATTATTCTTTACACTTGTTAAAGCACTTTGTAACTTGTTTTTGAAAAGTGCTCTACAAATAAGGATTATTATTATTATTATTATTATTTAGGTCAATACTGCACGCAATAGGTCAAGCTAAGAGTGAATTTTAAGAATGCCCTCTGATGGAACACAAGGCAAACTACTTCAAACTAGGGCTGAACGATTTTGGGGGGCAATTTTTCTGCCAGATATTGTGATTAGGATTCGATTTGCGAATAAAATCTTTTAATTATTTATTTATTAATTTTGTTTTTTTTATATCGAAGATTTGCTAAAGTTCACTATTCACTGCCAGTCTATATTTGACAGAAGCTACGTCAAGCAGCACAGAGCAGATGAACCAGGCAGGAAGTCAGACACAGAATGGCAGAGAGAATCCAGTCAATTTTCAAAATAAAACACCCTTTGCAGACTCCTGATCGTACATCAACAATAAACACAGTTAAAACAGACAAAAAGGAAACGATGTAACTACGTAGCCTACTTAACCACAGTAGCAGCACAAAAAGCGGAACGGAACGGGCTCACAGAGCTGTTATCTGTAGTTGAAGCACACAAAATGATAAATTAACAACGTGTTGGCTAAACGCTCCGCTGCTGAAACACTTAAGTGCGAGTTGACGCCGGACAAAACCGCGGCACTGCCTTTGTCTGTTTGGCTGGAGCTATTATCCCGTATTTCGTTTGTTGTTGTATAATATACACGACCTGTGCCCACTCTGATTGGTGAGTAGGACCATAACAGGAAGTGCATGATGTTTGTGATCGGCATGCAGATCTGTCACACAAGGATGACAACGGAATTAATTTGTAACTGCATGACTGTTTAAAATGGGCCAGCTGTATAATTAACCTAGATTTTAACCATCGCCATGATTAGCTAATTGCATTCTTTCAAATTGCAATTTTGATTTGAAAACGATTAATCGTTCAGCCCTACGTCAAACGCTCTGTTGTGCTTATAGAGTGTAAATTTTGAATTCGAACAGGTCATTACAGTTAGAATATTACATTTTCCCCCTCAAGTTCAAATTTCAAATCAAAAGTGACAGCCTTATTCTTGTAGTCCGTTTCACACTATGCTGCTGGTGTGTGTGTGTGTAGTACATCCCACAATTTCATTAAATAGGATAGAAAAGAAAAACCACTGCGGATGAACAGTTGAAATATTGAATAGGATCACAGGGATTTTTTGACTGAATGAAATACAGTGAGCTTTGCTTCAGTCTTTGTTCTCCTTGTAGTACTGTCGTGCATGGCCTTGATTCTCCAGGCGCCCTGCAGTAACTGATCCAAACCTCCGCCTCTGCAGTCTCGCCATGATAGCGTACAAGTTATGCTTTTCCTAGACATTATGCTGATTAAATATTTTCACACCACACTATACAACATCTACTGCCAAAAGTTGTAGCCACATGAAGAAACAGCACCCAAACACTGAAAGTGTGCGAACCATGTTACATTTGGTCCTAACATAAGAGAGTCAGGAAAATCCTCCAAAAACCGTAAAACCCAGCCATGCGGAGTTTGGCAGGGTTTCTTTCTTCTTCCTTGTCCCTCTGCATCATTAAAAAGAAGGGAGAGTCTTTTCAGGATTAGAGGGGTTTGTAGACTGCCACAGGCTGTGGACAATTGATCATTATACATCTCCTCTGCACTCTACTATTCCACTTTCCCCTCCACCTCTCTCCTCTAGTCACTGCGCTTTTTCTTTTAGGCCGCGTCCACGCTAAAACTCTCATCTCCCAGCTTCGCCTATTGTTCCTCTCCTCGCCTATTCCCTCTTCTCCCTTTGTCTCCTTATCGCCTTTTATCTTTCATCTTTCCTCCGTTTTCTGTTAGTGTACCATCTCGTCCCCTGTCTGCAGAACAGGGCTTTAATTAGAACTATTCTTAAACAACAAATAAAGAGCTCAGACATCTCAGAGGGCAAAAGTATGTGTGTAAAAGAAGAACAGCTAAGAGGGGTCCCTGAGCTCATGCACAAATTAGTATGAGACAGTTTTTTTGTTTGATCACAAAACCTAAATAAAGACCTGATTAGTTTATCACATCAAGGTAAAATAGAGATAGTGATGAGTGGATTGTGAATGCACGTGTTTCAAATTACAGCAAGTGAAGCACCAAAACAATCCATCTTTAACATTATTACAGGTCACCTCACCACTTTTCATCTTTTATTTGTGAACATAACAATTTGTCCAACTAGTTTTCTGATCTGCTCTTGCCTGGTCTTGCTCAGATTATCACACCTGTGATGGCCTGTGTGATAATGATTTGATCTTGAGATTCTAAATTGGATTGTGAGTTCCCTGCTAATTTAGATCCACATGCAGAAATCTCAATAGTCTCTCACTATCACACCCGCAACTCCGTGCCAAATAGGTCTGTCAAAATCAAACGCTTGCTCACTTTGCTCTTCTCACACTGTTGATGACTTACGTTCCCTCTGGATCTGCCCACACTTACAAGACTTCTGGAAAGAAATCATTAATGTCTAGAGGTACTAAGACAACTGAACTTTCTGTTTGCCTTCAGAAGACTAAAAGGATTGAAGTGTTTTCCCCATTCTGTATTCCCATGTCAGTTTCATTAACCCCAGAGTAACTTTACAAAGACAAATGGAGCTCTCTTGGATAATGTAAAGATCCTATATGTAATGGCCACTAGTTTTAGTTAGTTGAAAGAAATTGCATTGTTTTCATTTCAGAACGACGGACGGCTCAATATACTGTACTACAATACCCTTGAGTCGTAGCTGCTGTTGCTGTGGAGCAGTAGCGGACTCAAAACGTTTAGTTTTCGCAGTTGAGAACACAACGCTGTGCTGTAGTTGCTGAATTCATGCAGACTGCATCCCAAATTTAAAGTAAACTGATAAGCCGCAGATTGTGTTTTCAGTGTGGGAGTTCATTTCTACCTCAAAAGTTTTTATGTGCACAGACCTGTACCTTTGACTTTTTATCAAATATCTACTGATAATCTAACCGGAAGAGACTGATGTCAGTTCAAGCTGCTTTAACTTCAGGAATCAGAGGCAATAATACCACTAACACTTTGCAACTCTATGGCCTACATGACAGAAAATCTGACTAGGCGACTTATCCAAAATGATTGCTTTAACTGTTGCCAAGACGTACAAATACAACCGAAGGAAGGACTAAACATTATGCAATCCTATAATCCTACAATCTGCAGTATTTACTGTAGAGGGCATCTCATCAGAAGAACATGACTTTCATAGAAATCAGGAAAGACAACTATTCCAGACAATATGGGAGCAAGTGTGCCAGTCATTACTGCTCCTCTCTGCTACTGTCCACATTCTTACCACCACTTGCCTCCCATCCAGCTCTAGCAGTTGTACTTAAACCAATCCACTGGCACAGCTTTCTTTTTCATCTTACTCCTTATTCCCCTGACTTGGATAGGATCTTTGATCCATAGCCAGTGTTTCCCCTAGGATGGAGTTGTAGCAGCGGAGGTGAAGGTAAAAAATCTTGTGTGAATACTGCGCCCTGCTGTATGTCTGAATATAAACCCCCAGTACAATTTGCGTCAGCAGAGCATGTGATGCACATTGGAATAGCATTGGAAAATTGATTCCAATGATAAATATGCAATTTCACATCATTTGGGACGATGATTTTTACCATATCTGTGAACAAATAGTTGGAAAAGATAGAGCACATTATAAATAAACAACAACCAGAGAGTTAAGGACTAAATTTGCTGAAGAATTTGTCTGCGGATGGACTGTAACCATTCAATTTCAGACGTTATGTAGTTTTAGTTTCCATCCTCTCTCCACAGTGATTTTACATTCATGAAACAGCACCCAAGCCGTTTAGGGCCTAAGCCTGAAAACAGCAGGGAAACCCTGTTAATATAACCTCTGAATCACTATCGATAGGATTTTTCATGTAAACATGGAAGCCACGTGTTATTTTTTCCCCACCATAGTTTTGACAACTCTGCCTCTGATTGGTTGGTCCTTGGTGCCTCTGTTGGTTAGGGTTGGTAAAAGTTGGTAAAGGTTAGGGTTGAGTAAGCCAGTCAGAGGCAGCCCTCGATGCAAAGCTGCTGTGCATTAAATGATAGTTGTTAAAACTCTGGCAGGGTTCTGCGTCATGTGCATGCTAGCTGTCCAGGTGGAAACAGCAGAGAAAGAGAGAGAGTTGTAGCACTTACACGCTTTGTACAGTTCCAGAAACAGTAATACAAAAAAGTGCACAAAGTTGTAAACATTTGTCGTAAATTGGGAGAAATATGAGAAATCGGGAGAATTGTGACCTGTTAGGACCCGGCTTGAGTGTTTTTGGTAAAAGTGCAAGTTGTTTATTGTTGACAGGGTTTACAAACAGAAGGGAAAAAAAGGGCTGGTGGATGCTGCTTGAATCAAAGAACCAAATATAACTTAAAGAGGTCTCTCCAACTGAGAGATAGCCACTTGCTACTCCGAAATCAAACAAAACTCTGACCTGCCCAGTAAGAAACAAAATACAAAATGAGCAGCACCCTCTAAGCCTACTGTATCTAACAAACTTAACTGCAGGTGTCTGGTCGATATCAGCCCTGCTTCCTTAACACAATTCACAGTAAAGGTAACACTCACACACTAAGAACTAACACTTGTCACTAGAACTAACGCTTCTACAGCAGTTAACACAATTACTACTACAAAGCACAATACGAACGAGGCGAGTTGATCAAGGGAAAATCACAACTGCCAAGTTCACACAGGTAGGCAGCTATTTAAACAGGGGATAACCTGGAAGGCGGTAGATGACCGGAGGAGGTTGCCAGGCGCCACACCAATCAGACCACCGGCCGGAACCGGGAAGAAGGCGGGTCTCGCTCCAGCCAATCCCTGGCAAGGGTTCGCACATCCTGCTTAACATAACACACAGATACATATACACAGATAACAGCGGAGGCCGTAGCATGACATCAGGGTGAAACCATGGAAAACGGGTGTCTCCCATGAAAATCTGGAAGGTTGGCAAGTATATTTGTGTTAACCGCTGCTCCCTCTAGCAAAGTATTGTTGATGGTCTCTCTAGAGTGACGCCAGAGTCACATGAATTCTGATCCTGTATCTGATTTGGACCATATATGAAATCGGCCCAAATCCGAACAGGGAAAAAAATCAGATTCCATGTGACGTTTGCTGTCACACTATTATTAAAAAAAATCTGACCTGAGTATGAGCAAAAATATCAGTTATGGGTCACTTTGGCCTGCAGTCTGAACACAGTTCAAGAGGCCCAGTGAAGCTGCAGGCGAGATCATCACTCTTACACTTGCCTTTAGTCTTTATATCTTAATATAAGCAAACATGTACTTTATATACACTTCATGCCTTTGTTTGAGTTGGTGAACAACACCAATCTGAGACCAATCTGGTCTGAAATGAGCAACCGCCCAACTTTGCAGTGTTTTAGGGACAGATGTTATTTACATACTGCCCCAGCTCTTCCCAAGCACTGCAGCCGAGCAACTGAGCGAGGCTCGTTTGTCAAACATGCTTGACATTCAGAAGACGCCTCGTCGGCCGTGTCACTCTAGCCAGTGAGATCTTGCAGTGTCTGTCAGCAGTATGTGTGTGCTCTAAATAAAAACCCAAAGACGTAAGAACAAAATAGATGTAGTTTCAGTTTCTCATCACCCGAACTAACAGATACATGATCTTTAAAGAGGTATGTACCAAATAAACAAATAAACAAACTACATCTTGTAATTTGCTACCCCTGTGCCCTAACTCTTCTGGTGTCGAAATTACTGTCAGGGAATTGGACACCTCTTCAGGTGAAACATTTTATAAATATTTTTTGGCCTTGGGGGGGGGGGGATTTAAAAGAAGGTCTGGCAACATTATTTTGACAATATATCTGTAGGAAAGCAGGATCTTCCCCATGGCTGCCAGAATTGCCAGCGGTGAATTTATCAACACACATGTGGGAAATTTCAAGCACGTCAGACAGCATGGCCCTGCAAACATTTTGTGGATTTGTAATGTAAGCTGATTTATATTGACTCCATCTGGCAGCAAGGTGATCAAAAGACCCCTGATAATAATAGTCTCAGAGCATATGTATGTATGAGCACCTCAGTTTAATAGCCATAGAAGCAGTGGGATTGTGTCCATAAAAATGAAAGAGAACAGAAGAAGAAGAACAAAAAAGGAAGAGACACACACACACACACAGGACAATTAGAAAGGAAAAGAGGACAGTGGAAGACATTTATTACAGCCAATCCATGAGCACAGCCAACATAATGAAGACAGATAGCGGCTCTTGCTGTCAACACGCGAAGCTTATCTCTCTATTAAGCAATCCCACTATTAGGAACCCACTGGCCACATGTTCGGAGATTGATCTGGTGCATTTAGCGACTGGGTGAACATCCTAACTAGGCTGAAGTTTGACACCAGGTCTGGTCTCCCTCCCCCTCTCTTCTCCCAGTGGTGGGATGACCTTGTTGCTTCAGCCAGGGAAGCAGAAATAGTCCTTTATCTCCTGCGGAAAACTCAGGTTTCAAGAAAAACTTCTCCTCAACTCCTCCCTCACCTCTCGTCTGCATCCCTCCTCTCTTTTTGATTCCTTTTCAGAGCATAGTTCTCTTACCGCATAATGTTGAGGTCAAATGATCATTGTCAGAGCACTAAAGCCATCACCATTTCATCCCTTACCACTGATTGCCTTATTCACCCAATGTATTCACTGTAAATTGCTCTGAATAACAGCAGAAGCTGTATATGTAAAACACTTTAGTGAGTGCTCAGGTCAGCACGTAATGAAAGCCGGCAGCCTTGTCACAGTGGAGAGATTTTAGAAAGGGTCACAGAACACGGCTTACAGTATTTATTTTTCTTTCTGGTTTCTCAGTGTCCTTGGTGTTATGTGATACTGTATTGATAGACATTGAGACGGGCTGTTTTAGCTTACCCATCCTTTCACAGAGAGGTCAGAGGTCAGGGTCAGGAACACAATAGTGTCTCCTTGCGCTGGCAGGAACTCATGTTCGCACTGCAGATAATAGAGCTATATGGGACACTTAACTTCTCATCAGCTGATGGAAAGTCTTTGTTTGCTGCAGCATGGAAGCAGGGAAAATACGACTTTCCACCTTTGGGTAAAGAGAATAATTAAAACAAAATGTCATGGTAATTCTCTGTAGATGCTCCACAATATTTGCTGTACAGTGAGTATGTTCATATGAGTCCCAATTTTTGAGACTTGGTCACAGCAGTTCACTTCCAGATCCAAATTTACTCAGTTTCAATGGAGCCTCCAAAATCAATGTATCCACTTGCTGGGCTGAAGTAAATCCATGAACATCTTTTGCGCAGGGTTCAGCTGTGGTGAACTTTGATATGGAACTTTTTTCACCAATACATGCAGACCTTTAAGTAAACAGAGAGACTGAAAGTCCAACAAAAGAGGAATTATTTTCCGACAGTTACGAGACAGGATTCAGTGGTGCAAATATGTCTCTTGAATAAACTGTTAACTTATTGTTTCATTGGCAATCTCACTAGGTAGGTTGCCTTTTGCCAGAGAGCTAGCCCGGAGAGCTAATAGGTGTGTCCCACTTCCATGGGCGTCGTAGAGGGGGGAAAAGACAACTCCAAAAAACAATTATAAACTAATATCAAATTACATTATATTACACATTATATAAACCATCATCATTGAGTATAAATATATTTCAAATATAATAATAAAATGAATGATATCTTTGTTTTTTCTTGTTTTTGGCAGTAAAAGTTAAAAATCCACATTGCCCAAAAAGTAAACCTCTATATTGACCGACCCACCCCCCTGTATCTGCATGAAATGGTTTGGTCCTGCCTTAGCGCACACATCAGTGACGGTGTTTAGATGCAGTCAGTAGATGCGCCAGAAATACAGTGTTAACAATGTTGCATGGTAAACCAAAATCTGGTTTTCAAAAAGGAAAGACAAAGGAAAGGATGTCAATCTGGAACCCAGTTTTTCCCCAAGAAAGGTGGGCAGCCTTTAGTCTGTGAGTGGTGTTAACCTGTTGGCTTAATGTCCATAGTAAAATAAGCTACAGACTAGTGTTTAATCAGTGCAAGGAAAAGTTTAGCAAGATGTTCATATTATATATATATATACATTATATAAATCATTGTCCCTGCCCCTTTTAGCAGATGAACAACAGATCGTCTCGGCAGCACCCCAGTTTACCCATAACTGTAGCCTCCCTGTCCCAGTGAAGAAGGTGAGCAACACTGTGTTAATGACATGCCAGGGAGTCTGTGGGGATTTCTCTGTCTCTCTTGCTCTTTTTACCATAACGAAAAAAGACAATGAAATATTTCTAAATGACAGAAATTCAAGCACAAATTATTTTCTCACATAATGAACATTATGAAATAAATAAAATAAAAACTTCCTGTCTGTACTGGATGCTGGACAGCAGCTTACCTCAGCCTGCATGTAAGACTACATTAAAATAATCCAGTTTGATACGTTCATTTAGATTGAATTATGGCCATTAATGACATCTATAGGTACAGACTTTATTATTCCCATCATGAAGGGCAATTTATTTGAGAAGCAAATAGTGAACTGCATCCTGTATGTAAGGCAAATTCCTTTGTTTTTGTTGTTCACTGAAGACATTAAGATCAAAAGATGAGTATGAGACAAGAATTTCAGCTGTTATTTCCTGGTATTCACATCTAGATGTGTTAAACAACCTAGGACATACCACCCATTTTTCAAGTGAGCAAAACTATTGGAACATGTGACTGACAGATGTTTCTTGTTGCCCAGGTGTTGCCTTTTAGGTTGATGTCCAAACATTAAATATCTCTGCATGACTAGTCTAAGTTTTCATCCTTGGTTCAAACCTATAAAGACTGCATTTCCTGTTAAAGAGGATAAACCAACATGGAGACCAGAGAGCTGTCTATGGGAGAAAAGCAAGCCATTGTCAAGCTGAGAAAAGAAGGAAAATCAACCAGAGCCATTGGATAAACATTGGGCAGTGACATCACCAACAACCTCCACAGTGCAGGAGTGAAGGTATCACAACCCACTGTTGGAGGAATGGTGGAGGTAATGTCATTGCTTGGGCCTGCATGGCTGCTTCTGGAACAGGCTCATTAATATTTATTGATGATGTAACTGATGATGGTAGCAGCAGAATGAATTCAGAAGTGTACAGAAACATTTTGTCTGCCAGTTTATAGAGAAATGCATTGAAACTAATCGGGAGGAAGTTTATCATGCAGCAGGACAATGACCCAAAACATACTGCCAACAAAACAAAGGACTTCATCAGGGGTTATGCCATCAAATATTAAATGTTATTTATTATTTGTTCCATTACTTTTGCTCACCTAAGAAAGCTGTGGTCTAATACAAACAGTGAAATGTCCTGAGTTGTTTAACACATCTAGATGTGAATAACAGGAAATGAGAGATGAAATTCTGAACTCCTGTCTCATACTCATGTCTTCAGTGAACAACAAAAACAAAGGAATTTGCCTTATCGTTTCAATACTTTTGGAGGGGACTGTATTTGTCAACCCCTGCTATACAGTGTGTACCACATACTAATTGTCATAGTATATGGTTTTAGCAGTTAGCATACCAAAAAAAATCTTCATACTACATACAGACTTACACTTACAGGAAATGACGCACAATGTCCGACATCACATGTCCATCAAACTGCGATTTTGGAATGTTATTGCAAGTTAAACTTCTCAAACAGAAAGCAAAATGTCTTTCTTAAGATCTAACATTTCATTTTGTTTTCCCAGATCTTTCTGGAGCTTTTTTTTTTTTTTTTTTACCTCCATCCACTATTCTTTTGCATGTTTTTCAAGCTGTGAGCAGTTCCTCTTTTTCCTCTGCACATTGCATTGTAGGAGGATAGTGTCCATCAAGAGCACATTCGAAAATCAACCCCCATTTATTATGGAGGCTGTCTGCTTTGAATATATATTCTGTCACACCATATTCCTAAAACATGCCCAGACGTGCTGAAGAGCGTTAGCATGTTTCTGTCTGCTTGATATTAGTGCTCAGCGACAGAAGATGCCAGCTAACCCCTGCCCCATTATGTTACCAAGCTTTTATCTATCTCACAAGGTGGTAATCCATTTTGGTGTGAACAAAACATTTTCCTTGCTTTGCTCATATTTGTACTTTTGTTTAGTTACCTTGTTATTCATATCCTTGTGTACATTATTTGAACATTATCCAGGGTTTCAGTCTGTGTGCAGGTGTGTTCTCGGCTCCACCACATGGAGCCAAATCCTGTTTTATTCCAATACAAGATCTCTCTGAGAAAACCCAGTGTAGCTATCATTGTGTTATTTTTTTGTTTTCTTTAAAATGTGTTAGATTAAATAAATGAGAGGCATTCTACGTACTTTGAGAGGAGTAACACAATAACTGGACATTGCTGTCTAATAGGCTTTTTGTTATCTAATATGGTTCTGCTTCTTCTCTATCTCCCTCCTACTCTCCTCTCCCACCGGTTAAATGCATCATTTCGTCCTCGCAGACTATCAGCTTTCTCCTTCAGGATGTTGGAAGCGATGATTATTCTCTTCCTGTCCCTCCCTCCACCCCTTAATTTTTCTCTTCACCTTGTAGTTTGCTCTTATCTTTCTCAACTTTCTCTTCCTTCCTTTTCACCCATTTTGTCAGTTCTAACATTGTTTTCTTCCAGCTGACTTCAGTTTCATGAATGTCGACAAACCATGTGTTATGGAGCAGTTTATACCCTGGCAGAGCAGGTGACTTTAAAGTGGGTGGCGCAACGCAGCTCCATTAGTAAAAAAACAAAAAACAAAAGTTCTGTTAAAGCTCACCAAAGTGAGACTCGACGCAAAAGTTTTGCATGAATTTACTTTGCCTTTGTAAGTGGACTCTGATTACAGCTATTCCATTCAAATGAATTGATTTTGGCCTGATAATTTGCTGTTTTGAAAGCTGGTGAGACTAGGCGGTAAGAATAGCAGAATCAGAGCCATTAGTGGCTCCATCAAGCAACTTAATGGAAATGTTCATCCAATTAAAGCTAAATTAAAACCATCACATTGTATTGTTTTGTTAGGCATTGATTTAACTCTTTGACTCTTTTTTCACACGCTGTAGGTGACATATCTATGGTTGATATTACATGTCATTCTGTCACTGCAGTCTCTTTAATTTGCATACGCTTTCACTTCCACATTCACTTGGTTGTTTTATAAGCTGCAATTCATCCAGCACTTGGTTACTATATTTCTGTTTTTATCTGGGTGGAGGAGGAGGTTTTCCTGTTTGCTGCAGTGAGTCATGTATTATAAGGTAAAGTAAACATTCAAAAATCAAACAAATATCAAACATATGTGTGAAGTGATTTTAATGCTGGTGCACTGATTTTGTTGTTATTGATATTCTCTTTCTCCCATTTGTAATTCAGCTTCCCTGTAGCTGGATAATATAAAATACCACACAAATGTTCTAACCAAATATCTTATGGGTGCAACCCTGCAAATATGTGATGTGGTGAGTGATGTCAGAAATATCCCGTGAATGCTTTTAGGCCTACCTCATCTTTTCCTTTTCCTGACATAACACAGTGCCAATCCAATAAAGCCATCTTGAGCTTCTTGCTCAATGTCATTACGTTTAATGCAATGTGAATGGAGCCTCCTGTGCAACCATTACTTGTTTCAATGGAGTAAGATGCTCTCATTCGCATTGCCAATACACCATAGCTACATCCAACAAGGCTATTAGATTTGATGATGTGGGAGCTATTTTTAGTGACAAATGCCTCTGTGAGTGTTCCAGGAATGAGTCAGGAAGGCAGAAAATACACCCCGATGTCCATTTCCCAGCGTTGGTAGGCCGAGGGGGACGAGGAGTGGATGGTGGGTGGAGTTTAGTCTTGAGGAACATGTACCTCTATACACACTCAACTGGAAGAAGGTCATTTCCATGCATGCTCAATGGGCTCTAAAGCCCGGAGGGCTGGAGTTGCATCTACACAAACACAAACGCACACAGCACGTTCATTAATCACAGCAACGAGGGCTCACCTGACTTCAATGTGCGTACATCTATCTTTCACGTATACACACACTCACTAACCAGGCACAAGGGCGCCACAATTAGAGGTGTTATTTAAACCCCACACTGAACAAGTAACCTAGCTATTGTGGCTCTGCTGAGGGCTTTACTACGAATGCCCGTGTAGAAAGGCAGGACTTTCTTTTCTGGTCAGATGTTAAAGGAAATCAAATGTGTTCAAGGTTTTTCTGAGCTTTGCTGTTTTTTAAAGAGTGGTCTGGAGCTGGGGTCTAGGCTGTAAGCTAAATGTTAAATAATATTTAGCAAAATATAAAAAATAAATAATTATTTAAACAGAGCCAGTTTTGTCTTTAAGCTTTTTGGGTGAAATAAAGTAATAATATTGGTCCAAATATGTGTGAAATTGCATTTTAAGGCAAAACCCCTCACATTTTCTTAAGGAAGCTTAAGAAAATAGTATGAAATACTCCATAAATTTTTTACAATTCAGGTTATGTCATTGTTACGCTCATTTAGACCAGTCACATTGCCAGTTTTGCCCTCTTTGTCTTGATATGAGCTAAGTTTTAAAAATGTTTTGTACTATTGCAAAATGTCATATATATATATTACACATTTGTCTGGACTTATTTCTTTTTTTTATTCCATAATATCTTATTTATCTATTTAATGCTTTGCATGTTTTGGCTCGCCATAGAAAATAGCCATTAAGTTGATTAAACAGCTCCTCTAAAACCTAGTTCACACTACACGATTTTAAGCCCTGTGATCAGGTTAAATCAGCGATCGATCGGTGCTCGCCAGTCATTATGTATGAACTACTCAACGTCGCATAAAAATGGCTCCGACGTATCGCTGACACATCGCTGACGGCAGCCAGATTTCTAGCATGCCAAATATCTGGAGGAGTCAGCCGACTCGACATCCACATCCAGCCAATGAGAGCAGGCAGCTACTTCTTCACTGCCAAAGACTTTTTACTCACCTCCAGCTCTCTCTGCTACCTGTTTGTGCTAATCCATAGCTTCACCCATGTTCTTTGTCTTTGTAATTGCTATCTTTACAATAACAAACGACAGCTGTTTTGTGTGTAGTTTCGCGTCATTTCCCGGGTCACTTTTCATGTGTGTTTTCTTGACAAAACATGGTTTGGTGACCAGCCGTCAGGTGACAGAGTTGTTGTGAGCTGGTGTAGTGTGTGACGCCCTGGCGACCCTGGCTTCAAGACTCCCGTCTTGTAGTCTAAACAACACAGCGATCTAGCGAGGCTGAAATTTGTCTACTATGCACGAGCCTAAAAAAGGTTTCAAGAAAAACTGAACATCGCTGCTTCATGAAGATAGGCTTTCTTACAGGTTTGTTGTATTGGATTGCATTACGCTTTGTAGGTGTGCCTTATGAACTGGTGGTGGTTATTCTGTTAAACTGAACTGGTATGTAGACACACACACACACAATGCTTCATTAATACCATACTGCGCTGTTTCAGCAAACAAAATCAACGCTTTTATTGATTTCATAAATCAGTCCACTAAGCAGATACATAAGACTGGATGACTTACTTCCATTTTTGTGTAAGAGGATACAAATACTCTCAACATGCTTTTGTAGTCAACTAAGCCACAGATGGATTCAATAAAAGATAAGGATTTAATATCTGATTGAACTTTAATGTGGGCAAATCCAGGTCCATGATCCATGCTGGGCCATTGAGTTGAGGCGCTAATGTGGAGACTGGGGAACCACGCATTTATTCTGCAGTTTTGTGTGCGTACTGCATGAGTGTGTAAGTGTCTGTGTGTGGGTCCGTCACAGAAACCCTACCCCACCGCCACGGACCTGACATCCTTTGTGAGCCTCAAATAAACATGAACATATTTGAGTGTAATATCCAGTTTGATCCCTGGTGCTGTGTACAGAATTGCCATCTGTTTCTGAAGTGAAGGGGATTGATTACATCCTATCCAGGGCTCTGTTTGTGTGGCATTCCATTCATTGCCCTACTGCTCCACATTTTAAAATAAACCCTGAAACCCAAACCCTGCTCTCTTGCTCTCTCCCCACTTACTTTCACTGAAATTGAGATACTTTTGTTCCCCCCAGTATCTGGGGTATCTGGATCTGGGCTGGAACTAACGATTATTTTCATTATTGATTGTTCTGTTGAATCATTTTGCAAGTTGATAAATATTTTTTTATCCTAAAATAGACCATCACTATTTATCAAGGCCCAAGGTGGGGTCTTTAAATTGACAGTAATATCTCTGTGTGGTTTAGTTTTTGGTTCTGATCAATATTAATAACTCATTACTCTACCTGGTGCTGTGAGAAAGCATCCAGCGTCGCAAGATTGGAGATGATTTCCGAGCCATAAAAACATATGACTAAGAGCCTTTTGCATTGTTGTATTTTATATATACACAAAACATTTTAATGAATTGCTACTCTAACTCCTGTCTCTGATCCACTTCCTCAGAGACAGGCCGCGGTACGATGAGCCCTTTGAAATCATGTTTTGGAGTGAAAATGAAAAGGTTTTAATAAAACTTAAATACATACAAACTTAATATACAGTCACAACATCACACAGACTCGGAGACGGCAGGAGTCCCTAAGCTCTGTCTCCAGGCTAAGGATTTGTGGCCCGCTCCAATCACCAACTGTGTAACTCTCCCTGCAGGTGGCTGGAAATGAGGGCAGCGGTTGATTAGGGCAGAGGAGAGCGCTGTAATAGGCAGCTGGCTGCTCTGGATAAGAATAGCTCCAGTGCATCTGTCGAACCACAGGTTACTGATGCTTTCAATGTATCCAGCAGCCCTTCAAGATAAATCAAACTCATAATGTTTGGCCTTCTTGATACAGCTTTAGGATCTTAGGATAGCCCTGTACTCACATGTCTTGCTCAAGGACAGAAAACATTGTGACTGTGGCAGGAATCAGGCCTGTTATATACTTTAACTTTTGTCCATTTACCACTAAGACACTTTGCAGTGCATTTTGATACCAAATGGATCACAGCTGATTTGCTTATTATCCCTCCACTTTATTTAGTGACCTCCATCTTGTTACCATTAGCATTCGAACAGTGATACGTTTTTGTTGTGTTGGCTCTGTACTCCAGCATATTGCATTTGAAAAGAAATTATATGAATTTAAAGTGCTGAGTTTCAGCTTTGATTAATTTAACATCCATGTCAGATTTACCATGTAGGAATTGATACCCTTCGTACACAGCGCTCTAACTGTTAGGGAGCAAATTAATCGAATACATCATATATCTAAAATTTGATGATGGGGCTGAACAAATTATTATTTCATTATCAATTAGTCTTCTGATTATTTTCTTCATCATTTGATGAATTGTTAAGGCAACAGAATGTCAACAAATTTCCTAAAATTGCCCATCATGAGTCCTCAGAGTTCAATGTATAATCTTTGAATCGCTTGTTTTACCTGGACAAACACTCCAAAACCCAATGATATTCAATTGACACTGTATAAAACAAGAAAGGCTGCAAATGGTCACGTTTGAGAAGCTGCGTACCTGTTTGTTAATTGTTGCTGTACTCCAAACATCTTTATTTCCTGCTTGTTTTTTGCCTTCACTCTGGTCTTTCGGCAATGGGTTAATGACACCCGACTGCAGAATTAGCACCACCAGTTGTGGATGACCATGTGCCCTACGCCTAATATTAGCAAAAGTGTTGTGGATTTTTTTCAAACTTATTTTCCTAATTTGGTTAAAGTGTGCGCTTCATTTGAATAGAAAGCTTGATGTTGTTTTATTTTTAATCTAATGTGCTAGAGCCCAAAAATAGATAAAATGTCATGGTTAAAGATTTAATGCACTCTGAGTGTTCTTCTAAATGGCTTGCTTAGAGCTTATCTGGTTTCAGTTTTCATCGCCTTCCGCCCCTCCATAAGGTAAAATGAGTAAATTACAAATACACACCAACACACAAACAACACAAAGACTTCCGAGAGCCGCTCAGAACTCAGCTTTTAATTGGACTGGTGCTTTAGAGGTCTCTCTGCCCCTTCGCTGTCTCTCACACACACACACACACACACACACACACACACACACACACACACACACACACACACACACACACACACACACACACACACACACACACACACACATTATGTTCACAGAGGTTTTAATGTAAAACAGCCTATTAAAGCCTCCTGAATCTGATACTGAAGTCACGCTGGCTTATTGTGAACATGTTTTAGTGTCCTTTTGTTTTTGCCCTTTACCAGTTTTGATTTCTGTAATGACTCTGAATGAAGAGCCGAATGTGTTTTACTGAATGGCTGAACATCTTAGCTTTAGTTTCTTCCTAGCAAAATTTGGAGTGAGTACATGTAGTGTTGGGAGACACCGTCGCTTGTTATAAGTCGTCTTCTATACAGCATGATGTTTATTTTTTTAAATTATGGTCCTGTTTAGAGGGAAATAGACGATAAACTGGGTATCCTTTTAGAGCTTAGCTACCTTGTCATTGACAAGTTGCTACCACCGTGACCTGGCAGGCATAGCAATTTGTAGGCTATCCCTCCCCAGCAACACCCTCTTGTCCAAATATGGTCACTTCTGGTTCCAGAAAAACCAAGATGGTGATGGTAAAATAAAGGTATGATTTTAGATGTGTGAACAAAAATTCAGTAGAGAAAGTGAAAGCGTGCAAAGTAATAAAAGTTTTCAGGAAGTGAGGTTTGTTATGAGCAGAAGAGAAAAGGCCTGTTTGATTTTCTCAGCTAATGTGATAAACGTTTTTTTTGTTTTTTTTTACATGTGTTTAAAGCAATTTGTATTTGAAATCTTTTTAGTATGATCTCATCCTGTTTAACGTACAGTACATAAGCACTTGGTTCATCTGGACCTTCTGCCAGTTACATAACCCATGTCACTTAGTCAGCTGCAGCAGCAGTGCTCTGACTCCGGCTGCTCTCTTCCAGCATCAGACTCATCTTAAACACACGAACAGATGAAGAAGAAGTGTTACTGTACCATGAGATATCTGCCATTTCGAACACGTAATGCCTTTACAAAGTTAGAAGTAATAGGAGGTCGGTTGGTTCCCTTCTTGACAACATGCTGAACTTATTTCACTTTTTAAAATGTCTCTCTGGTGTTTTTGACTGCAACTCCTCAAAAGTGCAATCCTCCACACCCCTGAAGTCGTAGTTTTGGGACCAAGAAATGGCTGCATGGGTAACGTAGTCTTAACAGGAGGTGTGTGCTGGCAGAAGGAATGAGACGTGTCTTCTCTCCCTCTGCTCCACCTCCGAACTGCCGCGGACTGACTCAGCATGGACACACTGGCCCCAGCAGGACTGCTGCCGCCGGGGAAATGACTACCCCCAAGCAGGCCTGTTCACTTGAGCGCTCACTGCTATTTAACAAACTTGCTGTAAATTTTCAGCTAATTTTGAATAAGTATACTGTAGGAATATTGTAATTTTTCTTGCCCCCTTTTCACATCAGATTACATGGCAGGCTGAAAATGAGTTTTGTTGTAATAGGTTGGGTTTCGAGTTAACCTTTTCAAAACCTTGCTATTCAAAATCACCAACCTATTAACTTTTTAAAATGAATTGAGAATGCGCTTGGCTTCTTGCTGACAATGCAGACAAAGCTCTTAGTCTGGTTTTACAAGGACACTCAGTTCCCACTACCTAAATTTAATGTTAAATATATAGATGCACCACAATTAAACCATGTGCCGAAATATGACTGTTGATAAAAAAATACAAAAGCCTGGCAGCCTTCAGTGTATAATAAGGAGCAGCAAAGGTGTTATCAGAAGTCATCTCTGTCTTGTTGTCATTATCATCAGCTGTTGCATGCTGTTAGCGACTCTTTTCCTTGATCTAGACTATACTGTGACTCACAATGTCAGTGCTGACGTCATGTATTTGACTTTTACACTCTGCACACGTGTGTGAGAGAGACACATATTGTACAGTAGTGGTCTCTGAAAAGGCCTAGATTTGTGTTTCTGTGTTCGTGACAGGCTCTGTGCTGTGACTGTCTGGAGTTTGCAGCAGCAGTCCTCATTGATTTGCAACATTGCCTGTAATTGTTTCATACAACCAGCAAGATTAAAGGGGAAAGGTACCACATTATGACAAAATATCTAGCAGTTGACCAACATCTTACAGTATATATCTGCATACTAACCCTGTTGGCTAGAATTTGGACAGCCTCTTCTGATCCATAGCATGATGAAAATACAGAATTTAATTTTGGCGATGTTCACACCTAAAAACCCTTTTTTTTTATTTTTTATTTCCCTCTTCTGATAAAACAAACCAGGCTGCCTCAACATCTCAGTCCTCTTCCTCCAATTACAGACTTGAAACATTTCTGCCTGAGCTTCTCATACCACCACTGAAGTTAAATGAATCCTTCCACCGCAGTGAAGCTCAGCATGATTTATTGTTAGCTACCATAATAAACTTATTGTAGTTAAGATTTTTGTCCACTGCGGGTGAGGATCAGTGAGCAAAACTGCCCACTGATTGAGTTGGGCACCAACTCAGCTGATTCCAAATCAATTCTCAAGTGAAGAATAGAAAGGGGCCCTATTTTCAGGCTCTTACACCACTAAATGCAATCTGAAACAAGCTAACTGGTCCTAATGAAGCTCACTGTCTGACCTAACAGGATGACAGGGTGTGTGACTACACAGCTTTTTTTATTTATAAAAGTTAAGTACATTCATTTGGAAGCATGTTAAAGGTTTCTGCCTGTACATGAATACTTGAATGAATGAAAGTCTCACTTATTGACCAACATTGCTGCTTAAAGTTTTGTCTTTTTTAAACACAAGTTTGTGTGTGTTCTGGAGTAAGGCGGGTACAACGTAACAAAAACGGCTTTGCTGTTACTAACGCTCTGTCTCCAGTAGTGGAGAACAGCCTCTCTGCTGCAACACTGGTACCAGTGAAACCCATTGTTAACCACAGCGCAGTACAGACGCATGTAATTTGAAATGAAACAGGTCTGTGGAGTTATTTTCTTCGTCCGACCAGAATTGGTGCTGCAATATATGTTGGTTGGTTGGCTCATTTGCTAGTGCTGGAGATCAGTGCTCCACTTTACTAACATTAGTCTCTGGGTGTGTTCACACATTAATTAGCAAGTCATTCAAAATATTCCCAAATTTTTGTGTTATTTGAAGATGAACTGTAACAGAACTTGATGTGCGCATGTCCTGGTGCAGCACTGTGCTCTTTTTTTGTCCCATTAACATTATTAATTACGTACAAAAATCATTTTTGGCATTTGTGAATCCTTTCAGAATCATAGAGGATGAGATTCATGATTCTTAGGTGAAATTGTCTTAATATTTACATTAGCTCAGTTAAATCAGTAAAAAAAAAATACACTAGAATAAGGTTGTCAGCATCAGAGTGAGTTTTCTTGGCTGAAGGGATTTGCTCAGGTAAAAGCGGCTCGAGGATAAAAACAAACCCCGTGTTACTGACATCTTGATCGGTGATCGAGAGGACAGAGGTTGACTTTACTCATTTCCTCTCTGACAACAAGTGGATGCTGTTCCTGTCATCCACGTTAACATGTCCTTTGAGGGTTTCTTTTTTTTATCCTTGATTGAGTGAATTGAATTGAAAGTTTGCCCCGATCACAGGAATAATGAAAGGCATGCATTTCATTACATTCACTCATAAATGTTGATACATAATGTTGGTATTTTGTTGCTTCTATTTCTGTTGGAGTATTAGTTTTTTCATGGGACTCTCTATGCTGATTTTTCATTTTTAAAAAAGTAAGCGCTTGGTCATGATGATAACTTGAAATGTGCTAGACTTTCTAACTTGCATCTAGTTGTTTTGCAGTCAGAACAGACTTTGTCTATTTTGTTGTCTAAAATTTGGCCTGATGTGTATGTGTGACAGCCAGAGAGACTCCTACTGCACCTTACAGCTTAACAGTCTGTATTTTAATTGCATTCTGAATGCTTTTGGTACTTTGAAAAGGTCGCCTGTTCTCAGGAAGTGACATGATGATGAATGGCGACAAAGCCAGCACAGAACACACCTTTAAAAAAGAGTTTGTTTCCTGTGGCCTTGATGGATATAATGGAGGTGTTTTAGAGAGAGCCAGTTCCCACAGGAGGCTGGAGCTCCCCCTTCAGGTCAAGGTGGTTAATATTAGAAGATTAAGGAGTCAAGTTCCTACACACACACACTCATGCCTCCTTCTCTCGGAACATTGTGATTGGTATATTTAAATGGACTCTTCTAGGTGTCTTCCTCATACACATGAATCTGTCTTAATCTCTCTGTGCCACTTGAATTTTATATGCCCGACTGTCATGAATGTAAATGAACAGCTTTGCTAAAGCGTTTGAATACATTTGGGATCTATCTGAAATAACAAGCAGGTGAGTGTAAACACTTGTCCCACCTGCCTCTCTTTCTCTCTTTCCTCATTTAATTCAGCATTTTTCTTCCAAACCCATACCTCCCGACCACAGACCCCCCTCTCTTATACAAGCTTGGATTTCAAACACTATGCCTCCATCACTGCAGGTCCCTCACCAACACCATTATACCATTCAGATACAACTTGATATCATCAGGATGAGCGCCGCGCCTCTCTGCATTCAGATGCTCTTATCTCATTATACCCAAATTGAATCAGCCTGCCAGCTCTCTGTTATCACACTGCATTTTAGACTCGTCCAGATTCGGGAAGTTGAAATGTGGCGTCTTTGATCAAGGTCTGTTCAGTTTGGCCTCTGTAGGAGTGTGTGATGTGACGAACAATGAGCAATGTTATTCAGCAACTCAAGACTACAAATCCCGGTTCATAATTAAGGTTTATAGCATCTAGCAGCATTGAAGTAATCGCACAGCTGTAGAATTTACATACCAATGATCATAAATTAATGTATAGCTCAAAGAGTCATAAATGGTCTAGCCAATGACAAAATCAATGACTATATGAATTCTATACATAGGACGCAGGGAAGACAGGTTTAGGTTGTACATTGTAAATTCTTAAATAATGGGTAAGTCTGAAATAAAAGCCATGGCCAGTATGAAATACTGACTGTTTGCTAATAAAAGCCAGGTAAAAATATTGAGGAGATGCAATTATCTGTACTGTAATAGCTCATGTGACAAATTAAAATTTTTGAATAATGTTCATATAAAACCGGTCATGCCATACTAATCTGCTGTTCTGAATTTCTATATTAAACCGAAGTACTGTTTTCATTCACAGCTTCATTTCAATCATTTCTACTTTATCATTATTGTAGCATGGATAGATATAGATATATACTTTATTTATCCTGAGGAAAAAATCAAGCTACTGTAAGTGAAAATCATCACCTCCTGTATATGCTTCAAAAATCACTGTTAATAAAATATGAGATATGAGATATGAGATATACTTATGCTATAAATCAGGCAATTTTAAAACAAAGACATGTCTCTAGTCTGTTTCTGTTATTTTTGTTCTAGGACAAGTATTTATTGGTCATTTTCTAAGAGTATGTAAAATTGATATCCATCTCAAATGTGTATCGAGCTGTTTATCACTACAATCACATTTTGATTTAATGCATTTAAACTGGGTAAATGGTAGCCTGGCTATTGAGTCATTTTCATAAACAACCAAGATGGTTGCCGTTGATGTGGAACTGAAGCCTCTTGAAGTTTACTGAGTCTCTTTAGCAGTTTACTTACATATGAAGGACAAGGCACAGTCTTTGGTTGACAACTATGTACATATTTTGGACAGGGAGGACAGATAATTTGAAGGAGGAGTCAAAGAAGCCATCTACACTAGAGTGGAGAAACCACCTCTCAACAGGGAGGAGGTCTGCGACACAACTTCCCCACTTACAATGGTGTCTGTGACAAAGTGGGTTTGCTCACCACTTGTTCCATACAGGTCATTATCTATAGTACACCTTCTAGTATATATAAGTGTTTATTTATAAGTGCACCACTTACTACCCCGGGTTTTTTGTGTTTGCACTATGTTACAGTCTAAAGCAAAGCATATGGTAAGTTAGAGTAAACACACACAGTCATAAGTTAGTTTCAGTTCCTTTTTATTAGGTTGCAAGTTTAAACATGGTTTAATTGTTTTCCTGTGTTAATACTTACAATTGTTTATTCCTTTGTTCAGTTCCACCATGCAGGACTATTGTTTTGGGAGGGGCCGGCCTAAGCATTTCCTGATTTATAGGAATAGGGTGGTCATGGATGACATATCCGGGGCAAACCAAGTAGAGGGTTTTCTTTCTTTATAGGAATGTTTCTTTTGGTTATTATAAATAAATGTATAAATATGCCTGACCTGTTTTCTAGTCATTGGACGTGGAGTGAACTGGTAACTGGTTTACAAATGTTAAGAGACGTCTAGATAATAATGTTATGGAGTAGATCAACCTGCATTAGAATGGGATGGGCTGAGTTATTTTCCTTGTTTGTTTGTTTGTTGAGTTATCCGTGTACTGCAGACCACTGTAAATAAAACAGTCACCTCTGGAAACATACGATGTTTGAGTCTGCCTACCTACCACCTTCCTAGCCACTCTGGTCAGGCTACACCACAGTGTCCTTTCATCCCTTCCCAGGAGATTGAACACTTACATTTCGGCCTCATGTGCCAACGACGGCCGTTCAGATTTGGCCTCACATGACTCCAACATCCGTAACGACTACTGTTACAACAGCCAGGAGCACTAATGAAAAAGCAGCATCCATCACCTTGATAAGTGCTGTCAGTCAAAATTGAAGAAGCCTCTTGGATACGAGAAGAAATGTCTTCAGCCAAGTCCAGTTGCCTTCTGATAGGTTGTAGATCTATCCAATTGTGTCCAGAGGCCTTTTTGTCTGCGCCCGTTGATAACGCGAAATCGAATACTTCCATTTGCGAATTAGTCTGCGGAGTCAGACACTGTCCTCCTTTCACTGTCACGATTCGAGGCCGAGTCTTTGTCTTGTGTTTTTCGTCAGTTTGAATAGTTGAAAGTTTTGCGAGGAAGAATATGGCCTCTGCTGTGATACAAAGCCATTTGACAGGAGGCCGGCTGTTTGGTAGAAGGCATGTAAGTTATGTAACAGAAGGGCCTTGGTGAGTGTAAAAATGATTCAGACTGGAATAAACGGGTGCTTTTCTGTTGCATAACTAGATGACACCTCTGTGTCCCTTCCATCCACACATACACAAACACTTTATTTAATAAACTGAAGGAGCATAAACAGTGCACGTCCTCCATCTCCTACCGTTACTCCTTTAAAGTTTCTCAAGCAGCTTTTCCACACTGCACATAACACACAGATACAGGCATGAGTATCATGCTGATTCACTCTTATAAAATCACTGACTCTGGTGAAGTATGATCTAAAGCAAGCAACAGGTGGACAAGAAAACAAGTTGATAGCAGTAAAACAACAGTAGCGCCACCTCAGAAGTGTTTATGTGTAGAATATCTGCTTCTAGTGTTTTGCTGTGAATCTGTACTAAAAAAGCATTGCTGTGCCTCATTTGTAAGACTGCATCATAAAATACTAAGAAACACCAGTTGTGGCACTATATTATGTCATATTTTATACCCTTCTTACTATCAACAGCTTTATTAAATTTCACACGTTTAGAAGTGTAAAACCTTGTAAAATATTCCTTGTTTCCCCACAAATTAACACTTGCTTTTGTAGCATTTGTTTCTCCAAATTAAGGCCAACAATATTCCATAAATGCGATCAGCCCAGAGTTTTTCAGCTAAAATCGTTACTGTTCAAAAACGTGAAAGGGCATTTAAAAGGTTTGGCATCTTTCAAAGCCAAACATCTTTGTTGGAGTCAATATAATACTGGATCGTTGCAAACGAAATGTCTCCATCAGGTCTGCCAGCTCCTTAGTCATTCAACTGATTCAGATCCTTATTTTTGGGCTGCTCAAAAACGTAATGAACAAAAGATATCGCCCCCCCACATGAAATGTCACACTTTCTCTTTTTTGGGCTTTGGTTGTAGGCCTCAGTGTGTTGAATAATGTGTAGTAGAAGTGTTGATTACAGTTTCTACTGTTGGTCATTGATAAATTTGTTCATCCAACATAATTATGATATATTGTAAAAAATATAGTTTATTGGTGAATTATTTTGAGGCAACGGCTGGTGTACAAAGTGATGAACACATACAAATGGGCAGATTCATGGAAAAACCAATGAAGGATTTTTGTAATTTGCTGTTCCACCAGAGCCTCCAGAGCAGCGTCATAGATTGTCCAAGTCTTAGGAATGCTACTGGAGGTATGAACACCGTTTTCCCAAACACGTTGTTTGGTGTTTTTATGATCGTGGTGGAGAGCGCTTTCTAAAGCTATTCATTTTATTGATTGTCTGAGTTCTGTTAACTCTCACTGTATGTTTTCACCACTCTTTCTACACAGCAAAAACATGAGATTTTAATACTCAGGTTTTATGAAATTGATCAACAGGTCACAACATTGGAGCATACAGTGAACATAAACACCCTGTACCCTGTATCAGTTTTGACAATTCCCCGTGTCGAAACAAAAGTGGAAGTTAGTTTTACTTTGTGCAATGTATTTTGAACGCTAAGTCAAGATGACAGTTTTAACCCAAACATTAAAAGTACTACTCCAGTAATATTAAAACAAGCTCACTGTAGTTCAAATCTGATCTTTTTTTAACGAAGTTTCTGACCTGCCAGAAAAACATCACATTGTCTACCAGCCAGATCATTAATCAGATGTCCTTTATCCCTGTGTATTTCCTTTCAAACTGAATAGCAAACTGAATCATTTGGCAGAAATTCCTTCTGATTCTATAGTTAGTTGGGGGGTGACCAATTCAGGCATAAATCAGGCTTAATCCAAGCTGTTTCTGCCTAGTTTTATATGTCGCTCCAAAATTTCCTGGGTTGAGATCTGGTTACCGTAGCATATAATTCACATCATCTTCATACTCATCAAACCGTTCAGTGACTTCTCATGCCATGTCAATTTGTCACTCTGGAATAGACCACTTCTATTAGAACTGTTTTACTGGAAGATAAAGTTGCCATCCTGATTCAAAATCGAGATCAACTGGCCTGCTCAGTATTGTTGTTCACGACATAGAATGATAGGATGTTGACACTTTGTCTTTCTGTAACACCGTGAGTCCTTTTTGTTGAGGCCCTGTTTTACCATCAGTCTTTGAAGAGTGGAACTGGACTCAAGTTATTGAATTTTTGTGTCCTTGTCTATTCTGCAGTTTCCTTCACTTTTAAATATCTTTTACAAAATGTGGCTTTTCGGTTTTGCAGAGGTTGCTCTCTTCTTTATTGTTCGGTATTTCTTTGAATTTTCAGATGTCCTGAATAAGAAAAACATGTTCTTTGCCTCCTAGCTGCATGCAGGTTAACTTGACATGTCAAACTATTTCCTTTATGCACCACTTTGTCGGTAAGACAGGTTACATCATACTGCACCTTTCAACTTCAAAGGATATAAATAATGTGATACAAAAATCCAATCTATTGTGTTGATAATGTGGAGCCCTAGTTCAAGCATAAATCATAACCATAAGGAACAGTGCGTTTCATTGTCCTCAGAGAAAGTTGATTCTCCTGTCTGTTCTTTAGTTGCTGACCATAGAAATGTCTCCATCCCATCAAAATAAACAGCAGTGAGTCTTGTTTATGTAAGTCACTGTTGGATCGCTCTGATTCTGTGCCCTCAGTTCCTCTCTCATACGAAGCTTTATGATGCAAAATACATAGAGAAATATGTAAGGAAAATCAGCAGGATGATCCCCCTCATGGCCACCCAGCCATAGTTTATCATACATATGTAAAAATATTCAAATTAAACCCCACCAATACCAGCAGGTATTGCATTATTTGAAATGATCAATATGTACGTTATGCTTCTCTTTTGACATGATAAGTGGAGAATGTGTTGTGTGAGTTTATATGCATATGTTTTTATTAAACCCTACCAGCATTTCTTTTAGTGATGCCTTTTGTGATCTGAGCAAAATGAAAAACTATTATTAATGTATGGAAAACATTATGGGCCAAATTTACTAAAGGTTTTACATGAGTAAAAACGTGTGCAAAGTTGATATCACCAGCAAAATAACACATAAGCTGATCTGCTAACGGTGTGCACGGATAATGACGTCTTTCGAAAGTGCAAGATAGCACCTGCTGTTCTTTTACTACTTTTGCCTTAATGAATATGCAATTCGGGGCGTGTCAATTTTATTGTGAAAAGTAATGTGAGGGTAACATGCAAATACATTTATTTACTACACACAGTGTGATCTACCAAGCCTAAACGCAATTTCATGTGAGTGCAACAGCATCTGTATTTAATACGTTTGAAAGGAAGGTACAAACCGCAAAGTGTTGCGCAGAGATGGCTGCTGTTGTTGCTGCCAGAAGGAGACACAGCCGTAATGAAAGAAAACGTAGAGAAATTAACAATATTAGAAAATATTATTCCATATCCAAAATTATTTTATTTTATTTAATCGATGAACTATATGAATTGATTTTTTTATTTGTGTTTTCCTTTAGCTTTGGCAATACTGTTGTATTAACATTCATGCCAATAAAGCAAATTTAAGACCAGACTTCTTTTCTCCGTGAGATGGAAGAATTTAGAAAGTTGTGTGGCGCTGCGGAGAGCCGCCAGCTGCAATGCATGGATCATGTGTAAAATGAATCCAGCCACAGTCGGGGATTGTTCCCTCTGGCTGGATGAAGCACGATCTGCTGGCATTTCCTCACGTCTGGGTCATTCCAGCATACTGTATCTGTTTCTGCTGAGGTTTCCCAAAGCATTTTTCAGGTGTGCTGTCCCAAGTACTTCGTGCAATCTCAGGCAGGATGGGCAGGTACGATTTCCACATACTCGGGACGCACTGAATGAAACAAACCAAGGTTTTTACGCAGTGGCTGCTTTCCCTCCTGACTCTCCATGGCGGAAACCATTAAAACATGCAAAACCCTAAATACTGCCACCTCCATTGTGTTTGCTCCTGTTGTCATCTACGCAATAATTCTTAGTTGATCACCCACAACAGATACTACAATTGTACGTGCAATATTTTAGAATGCACACGCAATAGTACTCTTTATTTGGGATGTTAGTAAATCCGGTCCTATGTCACATAGCAGGAGATATAACGTAGTTCGTGTAAAATATTCATGACAGTCTTCCTCTCTTCCATGCTGTTTTTCAGGCACGTTACAAGCAGAGTCTTGACCCCACGGTGGACGAAGTGAAGAAGCTGTGCACGTCACTGAGACGCAACGCCAAGGAGGAGCGAGTCCTCTTCCACTACAATGGCCACGGGGTGCCACGGCCCACTGTCAATGGAGAGATCTGGGTCTTCAATAAGGTACCACACACAAACTCTCTATATTAATGCAGCAGTAAATCTCCTAGTCCCAAACAGCATAACCACAGTAGTACTGCATTCACATAACAAACAGTTGTGACATTTCAGTTGCATTTATTGAACTGAACCACATAATAGGCCAAATCATGCTGTTTTGGTCT
>NC_060153.1:28337217-28352537 GCF_021292245.1 Micropterus dolomieu
TCTTAGTTGATCACCCACAACAGATACTACAATTGTACGTGCAATATTTTAGAATGCACACGCAATAGTACTCTTTATTTGGGATGTTAGTAAATCCGGTCCTATGTCACATAGCAGGAGATATAACGTAGTTCGTGTAAAATATTCATGACAGTCTTCCTCTCTTCCATGCTGTTTTTCAGGCACGTTACAAGCAGAGTCTTGACCCCACGGTGGACGAAGTGAAGAAGCTGTGCACGTCACTGAGACGCAACGCCAAGGAGGAGCGAGTCCTCTTCCACTACAATGGCCACGGGGTGCCACGGCCCACTGTCAATGGAGAGATCTGGGTCTTCAATAAGGTACCACACACAAACTCTCTATATTAATGCAGCAGTAAATCTCCTAGTCCCAAACAGCATAACCACAGTAGTACTGCATTCACATAACAAACAGTTGTGACATTTCAGTTGCATTTATTGAACTGAACCACATAATAGGCCAAATCATGCTGTTTTGGTCTATTTTGGTTTGCAAGTTGAATTACGATACACACAGTCTAACGCAGTCACTTAAGGCTTAGTTTCACACAAAGCACTGCAGTATGTCCTCCAAGCAGGATGAAAAGAAATACAAAAATAATAGGTTCAGAGCATTTTGACAGCATGTTCTTTCCACTGGCTTTACCAACTTTTCCCTCTTGGATTAGATGTGTGGCTTTCTGAATGCAGATATTTTTACTGGTTATGACTTTCATAACATTCTTTATTACCTCACACAAAGACATTCAAAGAGAGCTGATAAATTGTCCAGATGCATGTGCATCGTGACCACCATGCTCAGCATTGAGGAGCTGTGTAGCAGAGTGTGCAGCCATGTGTGGTCTATAACGTTCTTCTGGTAACACTCGTGGACTTCTTGCTTCTTCGCAGAAGCCTCTTGAGGAAGTTCAGGATTGTTCGCACCAATTCATTTTGAAAGAGCAACAGCCAGTGGGTTAACTCAATAACTGCCAATGGTGTCGTGTTTATAGGCCTCGCCCCTCTTAGCTTTTTTGTCCCCAAAGTAGAGATGATTTGTACACTTGTACACTTGAGTGGCTTCTTGAAAAGTTCCTGTGGTCAAAAAGTGCCAAATGACGTTACAACCAAATTTGAAAGCGTTCGTCATAGCTTACCTGCATGTAGTGTTCTTAGGGTTGAGCTCGACAGCTATGTGGAGACTCTTGACTTGTTCATCACCTTGTCCTCTAAGTAAGCACCCACTCACAGTGATGCACTGCTGCTGTCTGGGCTTAGCTGTTGCCTCCACGTCCCCAGTACACCCTCGGGCCTTATGTCCTCTTCTCCTTCTCTTTTCTCCTTCTTCTTCCTCCACATTTTACTCCTCGTACTTATTCCTTTTCCTGCTAAATGAAGCTGCTGTGTCACTGGCTGCCGAAACATGAGATCAGTAGAGATTTGGTGTTAAAGCATTGTCAGGGAGGCGGTGTAGAACACCTTTTATTGCACCATGATTATTAGATTTATTACTTACTGCCTCTTTTTGTGTTTGTGTCCCCATTTTTGTGCCTCTCATTTTCCCTCATCATTATTTTCTCTTTTCAACTGTTTCTCTCCTCTCCTCTCCTCTCCTCTCCTCACACTCTTCATCAAACAGATGACGAGTTAAAAATTAAACACAAATCTACAAAAGTGAGTTATCAGCAATAACATGATGCACCGTCTCTCTCATTCCTCACTCCGACACCTCCGTGTCTCTTTCTCTTTTTCTCTTTCAGAACTACACCCAGTACATCCCGCTGTCCATCTACGACCTGCAGACGTGGATGGGGAGCCCGTCCATTTTTGTCTACGACTGCTCCAATGCCGGAATCATTGTCAAGTCGTTTAAACAGTTCGCCCTGCAAAGAGAGCAGGAGCTGGAGGTGGGCAGCCGCACAGACAAACACAGTCATGCCAACAACACAGCAGCCGTGAATTAGTAGTAGGGGTGGAAGACAAAAAAAATAAAAAACTTAGATTAGGTGAGTCATACCAACACACACAAGTCAGTTGGTGTGCAGGAACTGGGAGAAATTAACAGCTGGAGTTATCAGTGACAAAGTGGGTGATTTGTCACTCTTACACACACACAAACTCACATCCTGTATTTATAAAGAGGACCTAAGTGGTGTCATTGAGTGTCAAGTCATGATTCTCCTCAACAATGTCCTTAGTGCTGTGATCCAGATCAAATGGGCAGCTGTCTCTAAATCATGGTTTTGGTTTAGTCTTGGGAGTACACAACCCCTCTCCACACACCTTACCTACCCCAACCCCATTCCCCTCACTGCTTCACCGTTTTCTGACATTTTTTCTCTCTTTCTCTCTCCCGGCAATGGCGTGTTATGTGAATGCCTAATGAGATGGCGCTGTCATTCATCTCAATTATTCATGGAGAAGTTTCAGCCAGACTGTAGAGTAGCTGGAAATCGAGAGCGCGATAGAGAGAGGGGCACACGATGAGCAGTACTGAGCAGAGAGATGGGAGGGCTGCTGTGAACGCTGTGTTTACCCGTTAAAGTAGAGGTGAAGGCAGCAGCTAAACTGCTGAGTTGCCGCAGTGTTTGACAGAACTCTTCACAAGAGTCTCCATCCTCAACCTCCCCGGCTCTTTCCTGTTTCAGTTTGCAGAGGTCATGGCAGGGCTACACCATCAGGGCTGAAATCACTGATCATATTTTACTAAATACAACAAAGATTTCTTTCCTTGTTCCTGGAAAAATAAGTTTCTTTGCACCTTTATATTTTGAGTTTGTTTACTGTAGTTATTTATAAAAGTAGCTCCATAGTTATTTTTTTTATTTGAAAACAATAATTTCTTCTTCTCTTAGTTTGGGAGGCATTTTTCCCTCATTATCCACGTTCAAAAGAAAAATTGTCCAAGAGACAGACAATGGTCTCTCAGACGCAAACACCTCACAGATCTGGCTTTAATTTACTCAAGCTCACTCGTTCACGTTTAATAGAACATTTAGTGGAATAGCTTCTGCAAGTTTAACTTGACTTGTGGCAAAGACTTTTTGAGGTTTTATTTGTAATGCCTTAACCACCTGTTATGTAAAATTAACAGCCTAATGTAATATATATTAATACAAAAATATGTTTTATTATATTATTTAGTATTGTATACTCTTGTAGAAAAAGCCTGGAAGTATACAGTATACCTTTTGGCTCTAAAATAATCAACATTTTGTAAATGAATTGATTATCAGAGTGAGCTATTATATAAATATAGTCACCTGTCCAGAATGTGAGTGATATGTAAATTACTTTAATTCCTTGTAGGTGTACCGAGTGTCAAGATTGCAGCAATTACTTTCTTTCTTTGCCTGTGGGTGGCACCCATCAGCATATCTACACCTGCATCTAAACTGCTGCTGGTACCTTTCTTGATGTTGGACTAGAACTACTAGTCCAGATGTTCAGGTTTAAAACTGCTGTTGAAAAGTATCGTCTGTTTTTCGCATCAAACACACTGTGTCTTCTTCTGGGTTTTCTAACAAACAACTTTGTCCATAACAGGTTTTTAATAATATGTTTTGACTGTCTTGTCTATTGAAAGAGAAATGACCGTCCAGCCTAGAGTTTCAACAGCCAGAGAGGAGGTGGTGGGAGCACAAACCCCTCGTTCTTGTAGCGTTTTGTACAAGGGTTACTGAGTAATGGGCCACTTGGGGTTCTCCCAAGGCTATAGCCAAGATAAAATTTTTAGCTACCACTGTCTGTTGTCAGTTGAGTGTAATTCTAGTCAACCCTTAGCCTTAAGGTCTAGGAGTAAAGCTTGTGAAGTGACTATGAGTATTGTCAGCTGAGAGATGCTGTGTGGCTGACGCAAGAAAGGACGGACAGTGCACACATGTATTTATTTATTTAAAAGGTTGGAGCTTCAGGGTTTAACTATAGTTTTAGGTAGGGAAATAAACGGAGGAAGTCCCCCAGTCAAATGCAGGTGAGGTTGCATGTCCATAAGCAATTTCACTTTTCTGCCTGAGTGCCCGCCCTTCTCACCCACTCACACAGGAAGTGTTTAACAGGGACGGGTAATAGAATATAAAGACAGAGGCGATGACTTCTAGAGACTTTTTAATCATGCAGGAGGTGATCCGAGCAGGGAGTCCCCCGCCTCGCCAACGCTCTCCTGCACCCACATCCCTCTGTCACAACATTCTGTGCACGCACATGGGGTAATCATGCAACAATGAGACACACACACACACACACGCTCGCTTTGTCAGCCATTTTTAAATACACACTGTACACACACACACACACACACACACACACACACGGTGCACCCGTTTCAAATAGCACGACAGGCCTGGTCTCACCAGGGACTGTATTTGTTGGTGATGAAGACAAGAGCATGAAGGAGCCGGCTGATGGGAAGATGTAAAAGGAGGAGGAGGTGTTTTATCACTCCTCCACAGCGCCAGATCAACCTTCTCCTGCAGTCCAGTCAGTCAGTCTCTATTATAGGGCCACCTGCTTCCTTTTAAATATCTCATCACTTCCTGCGTGCACTCAGCAAACATGCTCACTGCATTAGTTGCAGGGCGGAAAGGGGATGTGTGTGCCCGGCAGCACTTGCAGCTACGAACACGCTGGACTGTGAGAGCTTGTGTATGCGTGTGTGTTGTAGGTAAGGTGTTTGTGGTGCCAGTGTTTCCAGGATGCTCACATTAAGCCTCCAACGGCTCTTTCGATAATTTTAATGAATAATTGATGCACGGCTGTAAAATTTATTGCCCGATAGAGTTGCTTTTTGGTTGCCCTGCGTGCACGTGCGGCACTGAGCTCTTCTGCTGTGATCGTGTTTTTACATCTGAAATCCTCCCACCCTGTGGGATTAGTCTCATAAATTAGTGTCACTTAACAAAAAAGGGATTCACAGCAATTAAATTGTACCCTGATATCTCCAGTGAAAGAGAAAAGAAAGCTGTCATGGTGATTTCCATGGTAATTTGCAAGACTACAATATGCTAATGTGATAATTACAATGGATGCTTGGCATTAATCAGCTTCTGCTGGCAATGTTGTCGTATTTACCGTTAGGATTACTGCAGCACGCCGTCACACACTTCTTCCAAATTTCTTTGAAGAGACAATGTTCTTCATGGGTTGACACAACAAGAGGCTTTAGAAACGCATGCCACTTTGTTTGTGTCGTCTGTCTCTGCGAGTGAGTCGCCGATTTCCTCATTAGAGAGAGAGAGAGGAGGAATTATGTTACAAGAAGACTGGCAGAGATCCATCTGCACAGCAACAATCGGGCACCCACTCACGCCTGCAAGTATTTCAAAGAGAAATGAAATATGTATGTTGATAGATAAAGACACATGCACCGTTGCAAACGCTATCGTGCTTTCCGCCATTAATTAAGACTATTCTTATTCTGTATTTTTAATATCATGATTTATTCATGTGTGTGCAGAGCTCCTTATAGAGGGGTTCTGTAAATACATAATGTCTCACACTGAGATCTGAGCTTCAGCTGCTGCCGCTGCCTTTCTTCCACCACTTATTATAGAGTCAGCTAATGAGTTATTGGACTAGTGACGAGCAGGAAAGCTGTGCAGTATATACAGGAGTCGGGGGGCATTACATAAATCTACACAAGCCCTTTTTATGCAGTTTGATTAGCTTAACTAGAAACCTGTGTTGAACATTTGAATCAGGTCATGGTAGTTTTATGAATAAAATACAGAAGATCAGTTTTTTGTTGCCTTTTTTAAGTGATTTTTCCAGACCTACAACAGGAATAACATTTCTTTCCCTGTTTTGTTTCGCGGGTAGGCTGTTGGATCATTTGTTGTATTTGTTTCCTTGTCTCATCCTCTAATTGACTTGAGTCACCCTCTGGGCACAGAAAGACTGGCACGTCCCCTCAGTCCTCGCCTCGGGTCATAAGGTTTACCCCAACTTGCATCAGATGCTGAGCTAAAGCTAGCAGGCCCACGGAGTAGCTTCCATTCACGAGCTCTTTCGTATTACTGCTCTGTTTGTGCTTGTCTTTTAATTGTTTGCTGGGTCTGCTACACGTGAAAGTGCTTCTGTTCTTAGATTATATGTCTATAAATGCACCTATGATTGCTTGTGTTCTTTTGACAGTGGAAATTGACTGCCAGGGCTTTTAGTGCAATCTAACACTGAATACAGTTTTCTCACACTCTCTCCTCCCACTTAGCCTTCGTGCCTGAAGCCCCCAAAGTGTTTGCAAACACAGAAAGAGTTTTAGCACTTTTAGCAACATTTTCCGCTGCAGTAAACAGCTGTTCAAGGTGTATACAGCTCTTTAAGAGTTCTTATGGTGGCAGTTTGCAATTCATACCCGACATGCTTATCTACACTGAGCAAGGCCAGGTGTGCAATACGGTGAGTTTTCCCCCACACTTCCCACTCACTGGAGGTTTTTCTTTTCCTGCCATTGACATGCTGTTTTGACTAATTACCATAAATCAAGATCAAGACATAAATTTTTTATTTATACAATGAAAGTTACCGGGACGGTGCACATTCATAGACATTTCTGTAATAGTGCCTGTTTAGCCATCTTGGCAAATTGTCTACTGCAGTACCTTCTTTGATGTGGTCAGTCGATTAATCACTGTCACTTGATGAGCTAAATCCAAGTTACCGTGATGGGCCTTGTCATGCAATCAGTTTAGTAACAAGATGACATTGTTAAGAATTGCCTCCTTAAATATATGGCCTTCGCCTTGTGATATACCGTCGCACTTCTGGTCTTTCTTCATGAAGCTTAATGTCTCCTTAAAGAGTAATAACTTCTGAGACTTTATTCAGGTGAGGTAATAAAATGTAGGAAGCCCAGACAGGAGGGATGTCTCAGTCAAGGATTTTTGATCCGAGTCGTTTAATATTGGGAATCTGACAATACCATATTAGATCCGATACTTTTATTTACATAAATGTTGACTGAAAATCTGATACATTGAAATAACAGCTCTAGACCACTAAATGCACCTTATTTTTTACAAGCTACCTGATTTAAAACCATTTATGGTTCTAAGCTTTGAGAATGCGACAGAAACACTGGGTATACTCACGGTTGTACAGTAATGTTACTGAGTCAGATTCACAAACTCTTAATTTTCAGTTCGACCGCTTGGAGCGCTCCAACATTAGTAGGCTGAGGTGGACAAAACAAAAAAGCTGGAGTGACAAAAAAAAAAATTGGGAGCCAATGCGACTGGAGACCTCCCAAGCACTTGCCAATGAAATATCAAACACTTATTCAAAAATATTTATATAAACAGGTTCAATTTATTTATCTGTTCCAAAATTAGAGCCTGTGAAACTGTGACGGTATATTGTGTAGTCAATGAAAGAGGACCAAGAGTCTGGGTGGTATTTTGCAGAAGAGGCAATAATAATAACATAATAATCTCCCTTCCTAATTTCTTACTAAAATTAGGCAAAGCAACAACCCATAGCAGTCAGCGATGATAAAGGGAGGACTTGGATTGCTGCCTCCATTAAGACCCACAGCTCATTAAAGTCTACTCGGCAAAAGACAGAAACCATATTGAACTCCCAGCAAACAGTACAATGCAGCACATAAATAGTCAAGCTCCAAATATAATTAAAGTTTTACATCATATGCAGGCCTCCTCCATTTTTTAGATTTGTATTGACTCTGCCATCACAGAGTGTGGAAATAACATGCTAAGTCTTTTAAATAGACAAGAGGATTGTTTACCTCTGAAGACCGCCTGCTAAGTGGGCAAGCAAGAGGAAAATGTCCTCCCTGGGATCGATAAACTATCACATTATCATTACTTTCTCAAAATATCTCAGGCGGTGCGTCAATTCAAATGTTTTGCCTGAAAGCACAAGGTGGCAAACCTGCAAACAGCACTGTTATGTATCTTCTGCAACGGAGGGAAAACACAGCAACAAAAAATATATTGCTCATCTCATGCTGCCCATAACAGAAGTTAGTTTGTTTCAGTTTTCAGTGAGATTTTTCTTTGTCTTTTCCCAACTCCATGTTTCACTTTCAAAGTGGTACACACAACACAGCAGCTTATGAAGAAAACATCTCCATGGTGGAGCTCACTCTCATCAGTTTCTGGTTTCAGTGAAGTCTGTTGCTGAAAGTTGACAATTGATCAAATCACAAGTAATAGATTTGCCTCTTGGAGAAAGTTCTATGGGAGTGATGAGATGAAGCCAGATCTGACGAGTACGAACAGCTTGCAACAATAATGACAACAGTTAGAGCAGGCTTGTGTAGGTGGTAACAGGGTGCTAATGCTTTCACCTGTTGCCATCGCTGGACATTTGCAAAAACTCACACTTTGACTTGTTTCTAACTTGTTTTTCTTGAAGTATTGAGATGCCAGTGAGGTCTCTTCACTTGTTCTCTGCACCTCCTTTCTTCACTACTTATCTTTCTACAGTCCCTTCAAAAGTATTGGAACAGTGAGGCAAATTCCTTTGTTTTTGTTGTTCACTGAAGACATTTGGGTTTAAGATCAAAAGATGAGTATGAGACAAGAGTTCAGAATTTCAGCTTTCATTTCCTGGTATTCACATCTAGATGTGCTAAACAACTTAGGACATACCACCGTTTATATTAGACCACAGCATTCTTAGGTGAGCAAAAGTAATGGAACAAATAATCCTAAAGTAAATAACATTTAATATTTGGTGGCATAACCCTTGCTTGCAATAACTGCCTCAAGCCTGCGACCAATCGACATCACCAAACTGCTGCATTCTTCATTTGTGATGCTATTCCAGGCTTTTACCGCAGCTTCTTTCAGTTCTCGTTTCTTTCAGGGTGTTTCTCCCTTCAGTCTCCTCTTAAGTAGGTGAAATGCAGCTCTGTTGGGTTAAGGTCAGCTGATTGACTTGGCCGTCTAAAACCTTCCACTTTTTTTCCCCTGATGGAAGTCCTTTGCTTTTTGGCAGTTGTTTTGGCTCTTTGTCCTGCTGCATGATAAACTTCCTCCCGTTTAGTTTCAGTGCATTTTTCTGTCAGACAAACTGGCAGACAAAATGTTTCTGTCCACTTCTGAATTCATTCTGCTGCTACCATCATCAGTTACATCATCAATAAATATTAATGAGCCTGTTCCAGAAGTAGCCATGCACGCCCAAGCCATGACATTACCTCCATCGCCATCCACAGATGAGCTTGTATGCTTCGGATCATAAGCAGTTCCTTTCTTTCTCCACACTTTGGCCTTTCCATCACTTTGCTAGAGATTAATCTTGGTCTCATCAGTCCATAAGATTGTGTTCCAGAGCTTTTACGGCTCATCTCTGTACTTCTTAACAAATTTCAGTCTGGCCATCTGATTCTTCCTGCTGATGAGTGGTTTGCATCTTGTGGTGTGGCCTCTATATTTCTGCTCTCTGAGTCTTCTTCCAACAGTGGATTGTGATACCTTCACCCCTGCACTGTGGAGGTCATTACTGATGTTTTCTTCACAGCTCTCACGATATTTCTGTCATCAACTACTGTTGTTTTCCTTGGCCGACCTGTTGGACGTCTGTTGCTCAGTACACCAGTAGTTTCTTTCTTTTTCAGGACGTTCCAAATTGTTGTGCTTGCTATGCCCAATGTTTGTCCAATGGCTCTGGTCGATTTTCCTTCTTTTCTCAGCTTGACAATGGCTCATGTTGGTTTATCCTCTTTAACAGGAAATGCAGTCTTTATAGGTTTGAACCAAGGATGAAAACTTAGACTAGTCATGCAGAGATATTTAATGTTTGGACATCAACCTAAAAGGCAACACCTGGGCAACAAGAAATATCTGTCAGTCACATGTTCCAATAGTTTTGCTCACTTGAAAAATGGGTGGTATGTCCTAAGTTGTTTAACACATCTAGATGTGAATACCAGGAAATAACAGCTGAAATTCTTGTCTCATACTCATCTTTTGATCTTAAACCCAAATGTCTTCAGTGAACAACAACAATGCCTTACCGTTCCAATACTTTTGGAGGGGACTGTATGTCAGTCTGGAGCTCTGCTGCTCTTCAGTCTGCCTCTGACATTTTATTTCATGTCTTATCTGGTCTTTGGCTAAAGCTCAACATCCTGTCCTTCGGTCTGAAATGACTGAATTCTTACTGTGGTTGTTGCAGCTTTACAGTCTCCTGATATTTAAAACCTAATTGTTCTTTTATTCCAATAAATGTTAGTTACATTTACATATATTTAGATGTGGCTCAGGTGGTCAGTAAATGAACTCTAACTGTCATTTTTTGTCTGTTCAGGTGGCAGCCATCAATCCCAGCCACCCACTTGCCCAGATGCCCCTGCCGCCCTCCATGAAGAACTGCATCCAGCTGGCTGCCTGCGAGGCCAGCGAGCTGCTGCCCATGAACCCCGACCTCCCAGCCGACCTCTTCACCTCCTGCCTCACCACGCCCATCAAGATCGCCCTCCGATGGTAACGTTTCTCTCATACTTTGTTTTTCTTCACTCTACCACAACACAGTTTCTTCCTATCCTACGTATGAAAAGTCAGAATCGAGGAATTCCGCATGGTTTATTAAGTGTATGTCCTAAATTAATGCTGAAGTAAGGAGGTAGCTTTTTGTCACCTAACTGTTAATGTTTAATTAGTGTTTTCCTTTAATGAACCCTGTCAGGGCTCAAACAGTGGGATGAAAATCTTAATACAGGACATACAGGAGCTCTATGGTTATTTTCTTTCTCAGAAGTTAAGAAAATATGAAATAGGTTCTGCTTTGGAAGAACTATCCCCACCTAGCTATATCACTTGACCAAAAAGTAGCTGTTTGATACCACAGAGGAATGTTTAATATAAGGTTATAATAATTAGTATGAGGTCATAATCAGTTTTTTTTTTGGATTTGATTGTGGATTCATTTTCTGCTAGATAATGCTTTATTTGTCTGTAATGATCATGCAAAGGAACACAATATTTTCCTTTAACCATGTACCATTTCATCCGTGTGTCAGTCATGAATTTGTAAAGCCTGTTACTGGCAGCTCGGATCGCTGCTTGGACACTCTGAGGACACAATGAGGTGTTCTGCGCAGAGAGCAAACACTCCTGAGCTCCCACCCTGCTCAGTATTCAGCTATGATGAAAAATGTAAACCCACATCATCCACAGCGATGCAAGGATGATGATCCCTGCGCAGGACACTTCAGTAAAATTGGTGAAAGATATTCAGGCAAAATGTTGTTTGGGAGACTGGGCTGATACAGTGGCCTGATTTAAATGCAGCACGATGCATCTTTCAGTGGGCTGTACTGGTGGAGCTTCAAGCTAAACCACGGGAGCACACCGGTTGCATCAGCTAGTCAGCTGTGTGTGGGGCACACTGAGCATGTGGGGCTTACACACCCAGGCAAAGGTGATTGCATCACTGATCCTCTGTCAAAAAAACCTCACACAGATATTTAATTCATGTTCTACATATACATGTTCTGTAACTCCACATCTTGTATGTACAGTAGGGCATGTTATTTTCTGACAGTCTGAGAGCTGATTAGAGAGGCCATCTTATGTGTTAGGGTTGCGTGTCAAACCTGTTTTTGAGTATCGATTGATATTTGTCTGTAGCAGCAGGTATCAAAAAGAACAGAAGGCCTGCTTTGAAATGTGAGATAGCTGCACTTGTTTTCTCACTCCCTTGAAATGATGTTTGCAGATGGAAAACAAATCAGATAACCACGGCACAGCGCCTGTGTCGGTTCAGCTGGAGCCATTATCCCAAGTTTTCCTCTAGTTTCGTTTGTTGTTGTAAAATGTGCACACCCTGTGCCATCTCTTGATTGGTGAGTAGGACCGCAACAGGAGGCGCATGGCGCTTGATTGGCGAGCAAGTCTGTCACACAAGGATGACAAAGGAATGAATCTGCATGATTGTTTAAAACAGGTCCAATACGCTGTATAATTAACCTACATTTTTAATTGCAGTCTTCACGATTAGCTAATCACGTTCTTTGAAATCTCAGTTTTGATTTGAAAACGATTAATCGTTCAGCCTTACTGTTAAATTTTTTTCCAGCTAGTGACCAAGCTACCTATCGTGCTAACTGCATACTGTTTAACTGACAGAAATCCAGCTCGCTCGGAGAGCTTTTGCGACTGACTAGCACCATCATGTTCCCAGCTGGGTACCTTGTTAGTGGTTAGCTAGCCAACTACAGTAGCACTAGTTAGCCCTATGAGTTGTCATTACATCACAAATGTTTGTAATACTCTGTAAGGCAGTTAAGTCATGTCTTGCTTTTTGTAGTTTTGACCAGCATCTCTATCAATTATCAAAATAAGTTTAAAACTTCTGGATATGTGGCAGTGTAGGAGTCCAACAGGGCAAGCAATGTGACTTCTTTAGTTCTGTTCTGTCGGCCTTTTTCATAGAAGATATTTTGACATGTCACAGTTGGAAAAGTCACAGATATAAATAATAAATGAATAATGGCTGAATTTCACGTAGCTGCTTTAATTTCAAGGTCCTGATATTGTTCATGCCAGCACACCGTCATGGCTTACTGGGACACTTGAATAGAACAAAGTTAATTTTTAATGTTATTACCAACATTTGTGCTTTTCTTACTATGACAAGTCAAAATATATTCTGCGACATATTTAGTAGTTATTGTGTATTTGTCCTTGTCAGAGCGTGAATGCCTTTTTTTGTATGCATTTTGGTTGTATCAGTTTTACACAGTTTGGAAGCAGTTTAGCTAGTGATACCTCTATTACACATTTTTCACATTATTATTTTTTTCTTTTGTTAGCTCAATTTCTCACACAATCATCACCCACTGGGTTTAAAGAGATTTCTTGTCATGCGATATCCATAAAATGCTGGTTGGCACCTCATCCTCCATGTAACACTTTACCTGCCCAGATACAGTTTCTATCTGCAGTGTACAAAGTCCCTTAGGTGCCATAAATCATTACTTCCCCACACAGTTTTTGCATTTTAATGACTTAATTCACTTTGCGCACACTAAAAGTCACAGGGATGATTTAACAAATTTTTGACAAAAAATTTGAAAGAGGCGGATAACTTTTAAAAAAATATGTAAGTGGGAATGACAGGTTGCCTTCAGGAGGTGTCCTACAGCTCGCACAATGTCTCTACTCTGCCAGAAATGTTGAAGAGTTTCGTTTATCTTCCTCCACTCTAAATCCACATCCCACCATGACCTTCAGGATAATGAGGTCTCAGTATTATGCCATTAATATTGATATCCCTTACCAACATTCCCCTTCGGAGAACAAGTTGCTAAAAGCCTGCTGGATAATATTGACTGAACTATTTCTTAATACCCTCTGCTTTCAAAAATGGATTTGGGACTGATCCCTCCTATTAATGACCCGGTAAGGTCAAGCTTCAGTGGTTTGTGTAAATTAATTTAACTTGTTGGTCGGTAATGAATCAGGTAAAATTTTGTCATGTATTACTGAATATATGGATTATATATGTAATTTCCTCACATAGCTCAGCTGACTTTGATAATCACATTTAGCATAAATGTTACATGAACGCCAATGCTTTAAAAAGAGAATATTCAAATGTATTACTAATATATTCATAATGATAATTCACAATTCATTCAGTCTTTATTTAACCATGGAAATAATACAGTATATAAATAGATACAGATTCATCTGAAAGAAAAAAAAAATCTACATTCAAGTGTTGTACTATAAAAGATGCGTGTCACAAATCCAGTCATGATTCATTTTTGGTATTCTGTTTTTCTTAAAACTTCAGTTAAAGTGGGTTTCACAGTAAATTCAATAAACTACAGACTACACTTTGGAACTTTTGAAAGAAAAAATAACACATTCTTCTCAATAAAAGTTGAATTCATGAGCAGTAAAAAGGCATCCCTTTCTCCCTGGTAGAACTTTTCTTAGCTTATGGCGACTCGTGGTAGCTAATGCTCGCAAACTTTACACTATGTTAGAGAAATTACCATAATCCACACATAGCATTCAGCTGCCGTTCAGTGTCCTGCCAGATTTAGTAGAAAATTTGATTGAGAATAGTTCCTCTCCATATCAGCCGTGGCCTTCATCTACATAAACCTGCCCTCTTGCTTCCGCTGTCACCTGGAAGTCTCCAAAAATGCTGCAGCTCCCGCTCACCACTTCTTCCCTCCTCCTGATCTTCCCATTATTTGTTGCTGATTCTCATGTTCGCTTATTATTTTCTAAATAAAGACGTGCCTGTCTTCTCTTTAATTTCACACAGCCCCAGTCTGTGAAACTGCAAGAACATGAGGAAGGCATGGTGTGGAATTTGGCAGGTTTAGAATGGGGAGATGGAGGGCTTCACTGATGTGCTGACTTACCTTGGCTTTAAAACTTTAATGAGATGCATTGAGGGGTGGATGATGGGGTTTTCAGAGAGAGAGAGAAAGAGAGAGAGAATGAGTTAGGGAGAGCGAGGAAGAGTGATTGCATCTGTACCTTTCATTGCTCAGCTGAGCAGAAAATCATTACTGATGGAGCTCCATCTTCAAGGGATTTCCCCACTGTTGTGGTGGATGGGGAGGGATGGAGGAGATGAGCATCTGAAAATAGACAGGAAGGGAACGGGATGACACTAGGGGTTTGCAGGGTAAGGAAGAAAAAGAAACAACGGAAGAGAGCTCAGGTTGTGTTATAAGATTTTCATCCATGATCTAGGATCACCAGTGTCAGTCAGTCCACTATTGTATTGTATGGGTTGCCGTGAAATTTGATACAGTGCTCAAGACAGTTAGGAGAAGAATCCTGATGACTTTAGTGAACCCCTTACTTTTCATCTATCACCACTGGGAGTGTCAAAGCCTTTAATCTTCCAGTAAGATATACGTTCACCAGTCTCCACACTAAATGGCTTAGCACAGAACTTGCTTCGATGGCAGTGCTGTCGCAAAACATCACGTTCAAGCGAAAAAGAGCTAATATGCAATTTCTTCTTATCATTTTCAACACCACCCATGGATCATGTATCTATACTATGTTGTGGAAGTGACCTGGTTTCTTGATTGGCAATTCAAGACGAACTAACTTGTGACTTCAGATTTGTGGTCGTAATGGTACTGCAGACAGGTGCCTGATGTCTTGATTATCCGTTTAGCACAACAACATAGTCTTTCAGTTTGCATTAATGAAGACAACAACAATTTGTTTTGGTAATAAGCACAACGGACGTCCTGTATTCTCATACAGGCTGATAACTCAACCCCAAATTGCTCCACATGACTGTTCAATCGGCGTGCGTGTGTGTGTGTGTGTGTGTGTGTGTGTGTGTGTGTGTGTGTGTGTGTGCATTTGTGTT
>NC_060153.1:28352637-28353492 GCF_021292245.1 Micropterus dolomieu
TTTATTTATATAGCGCCAAATCACAACAACAGTTATCTCACAGCGCTTTTCATAAAAGAGCAGGTCTAGACCGTACTCTATGATGCTATTTACAGAAGCCCAACAGTTCCCACCAAGAGCAAGCACTAGGCGACAGAGGCAAGGAAAAACTTCCTTTTAAGAGGCAGAAACCTCGAGCAGAACCATTGCTCAGGGTGGGCGGCCATCTGCCTCGACTGGTTGGGGGTGAAGGGGGGGGAGGGAGAGAGAGAGAGAGAGAGAGAGAACACAATATACACACACAGAGGTACAGACAGTAAAGGTGATGTTGCTATAGACTAAATGAAAAATGGTACAGATATTTATAGTAGTGTTAATGATAACAATCGTAATGTTAATGATTATAATAACAATAATAACAATAGGACTAGTAACAATAGTCGTTGCAGCAGAGGGTGTTGAGCAGGAACACAGGGGCAGCAGGTGACCCGCAGCCACAGAGCCAGACTCCACAGCTTCAGTGGAGTGATAGGCGGAGAAGTGGAGTGATAGGCGAGTGGAGACTCTAGGAACCACAAGTAACCCTGCATTCTGGGAGCGCCGTGCTCTGGTGGGGTAGTAAGGTACTATCATCTTTTTAAGATAAGATGGTGCCTGACCATTAAGAGCTTTGTAGGCAAGAAGAATGATTTTAAATTATATTCTGGATTTTACTGGAAGCCAATGCAAAGAAGCTAAAACAGGAGAAATATGATCTCTTTTCCTGGTTCCTGTCAGAACACGTGCTGCAGCATTCTGGATCAGCTGAAGAGTCTTAATGGACTTTTTCGAGCAGCCTGATAATAAGGAATTGCAGTAATCCAACCTAGAAGTAAC
>NC_060153.1:28353512-28353903 GCF_021292245.1 Micropterus dolomieu
GCAGCACTAAGATCTAATAAAACCAGTAGGTCATAAGTAATTTTCACCAGTAAAGGAGTGCTGACTAAGGGTAAAACTTCTTTAAGCAGCCTAGTCGGGATGGGGTCTAAGAGGCAGGTTGATGGTTTAAATCAGTGGTCACTAATAGGTGGACAGTGGTCCGGATCTGGACCCAGCCACTGTCCTCTCCAGACCAGCGACCTACAGCCGATTTATTTTTTTTGGAAACACGAATTGAGGACACGAAAGGGAAAAGAGATTTCACATGGCTTTTAATCAAGAATATACTGATTTTTGTACATTCCTCCTACGGGCAGTTCAAAACCAGAATCTCTCATAGATCTGCAATCCTAGCTGGCAGGACAAACTAGAGCTCACGTTTCTCACTGAA
>NC_060153.1:28353923-28360442 GCF_021292245.1 Micropterus dolomieu
AACACGTGCTGCAGCATTCTGGATCAGCTGAAGAGTCTTAATGGACTTTTTCGAGCAGCCTGATAATAAGGAATTGCAGTAATCCAACCTAGAAGTAACAAATGCATGGACTAGTTTTTCTGCATCATTTTTAGACAGGATGTTCCTGATAAATAGGACTTAAACCAGCTCAGAGCAGTTCCTTTAATGCCAATGAAATGTTCCAGTCTCTGTAATAGGATATGATGGTATATAAAAGCAGCACTAAGATCTAATAAAACCAGTAGGTCATAAGTAATTTTCACCAGTAAAGGAGTGCTGACTAAGGGTAAAACTTCTTTAAGCAGCCTAGTCGGGATGGGGTCTAAGAGGCAGGTTGATGGTTTAAATCAGTGGTCACTAATAGGTGGACAGTGGTCCGGATCTGGACCCAGCCACTGTCCTCTCCAGACCAGCGACCTACAGCCGATTTATTTTTGAGACTTACTACCTCGTGACGGAGCATTTCTGTTTTAACCCACACAGCTTTTCTAGCATTTACTGTACTGGTTTAGCGACCCAGGAAACTCACAGACCAATCGCATGTGCTTCAATCGTCTCATGTGACGCGGCTCAGCCAATCAAATCTGTGCATTCCGATGCTTGCGAGTCGAGTCCGCGAGATTCACCAGAGACGTTTTGGAAACACGAATTGAGGACACGAAAGGGAAAAGAGATTTCACATGGCTTTTAATCAAGAATATACTGATTTTTGTACATTCCTCCTACGGGCAGTTCAAAACCAGAATCTCTCATAGATCTGCAATCCTAGCTGGCAGGACAAACTAGAGCTCACGTTTCTCACTGAACAAGAGAAAGTAGGAAAGTGGTAGCTCTGTAAGAGGGAATGAAAGAGATGAGGAGGCATTACAGCTGTTCATTTGTTATGATGCGTTTAGTGTTTATTATAAAATTGGTTAAGACTACACTTCATCACTTCAAGCTACACTTTTTATTAAATTTTTTCTAAAAAAAATTAGGCACCTTATTTGAGTTTACTTAAATTTTTAAATTATTAGAGTAGTTATTATTAATTGGATTTGGTCCACTAATAAACAGATTCCAGGTCTTCCCCAAAAATTCTGCCAATGATTGACAAAGCCCACAGCATTTGCGACTCAACACTGATCTTAGTGACCGCCAATTGGCGTAACCGGGAGTCATTACCGCCAACGTGAAAAACAATCTTATTGGATGGACATTCAATGCTTATGACTATTCCTCCTTCGGACAGGCTAACTCAGGCCATTCCGCACTGGCTACCGGGGACTGGCTAGCTACAGTAGCTAAAGACTGATTTACCAAGGTGCGGAGCCGGACTTCTAAATCACTGAGCCTCGCCTCCATGTCTACAAATAAACTAAACTTACTTAGTTACACGTACCATTACCGCTAAAGGAGGCAGAGGAGTAACTGAACATTGACACACTGAACAGGAGAAAGTAGGAGAGCGAGAGGGAGAAGGAGAAGCCATCGCTAGCTGCTAAGCGTTAGCTACCAAACATTTTGAAAACAACGAGATTGAACAGCAGTCACTAAAAGATGGAAAGAAGTGTGAGTGCTTAGGCAGAATTACAGCAAGAATAAGTGTTTAGCGGACAGTTGGCCGCTATAATGACAACTCTAACAAATTTAACTGGTATTTAGCGAGAGCAGCACAACACGCTACCAACACACAAGCACCGAAAACGGAAATGAGTCAACACGCTTACCACAGTACGTCAGCAGAATTTCTCATTGGGGACAACAAAGCTAACCTAACCTAATGATTGCACTTTAGCACTTTATAATAACTACACACTATAAAGCATTAATTAAGTATTAGTACATACAGAATTCATCATTTATAAAGCATTGTTCAAACATTTATACACATTAGTAAGTCATTCATAAACACAGTTATAAATGTTTTGTTCTTTATTATCTACACACTATGAAGCAGTTGTTAAGTATTAGTACATTTTTAATTAATCATTTATAAACCATTGCTCTTACGTTAATACACATTAGTAAGTCATTTATAAACATAGTTATCCATGTTGCATTCTTTATTAAGAAGCTCATCTATAATGTGCTTAATAATTGTATTTTCATACTTTAAACATGATCAGTTCACTATTTATAAATATAAAATTATTTTAATGAAAAACCATTTATAAATGAGTTGTTAATGGTTCATAAGGTCTTTTGGAAAGTTTTAAAAAATTATTACATAACTGCCTGTTTTTTGACACTTTCCCGAGAAAGAACATAACTCATAAATCTTCTAGTGGCAAAGCCCAAAGGATGCTGGTAAGATTACCCGAAAGATGCCCCAGTTAACGTTACTTGTGGCGTGGAAAAGCCCTGGTACTCTATTTCTGAGACAGATCATCTATAACTACCTGTTGGCGCACATTTAAGTCGTTTTGCACGCGTGTTTCGGGCGTGCTGTTTCCTTGTGGCTTAAAATAATTAAATTAAATAAAATAATAAACTTTCAAAAGTCTGAACTTAACGTCAGATATGCCAATCCATTTATTAACATAACGAAAAATAAAACATTTATTCAATAATAACTTAACTCAAGTCAGTCTCCATAATTACACGCCGTGCCTCACGGTCAAAAACCATGCACTTCGCAGTGCGCCACACCTGCACTTATTACCCAATGTCTTAAGTAGACTTGTGGCTGCACACAGCGCCAACCCATGGCTATACACAGAATGGCTCCAACACTACCAGTAGTGTTGTAATCAAGACCGCCCAAACTGAGATCAAGTCAAGTTTATCGAGACAGAGACAAGACCAAGACTTTTAGGGGCTGAGAGCAGTTGAGACCAAGACTGAGGGAGGGCAAGACCAAGTCAAGACCAAGACCAGTTCCCTGCATAGCATGGCATACAATAAAATGTGGAACGAGATCACAGGTACTTCATAAAGTGATCTTAAAGATCCACTTTCCTATTAAAACACCCACATACAAACACTAAGAGCTGAAATCAACGGAAGTACCTCAATGTCCGAGACCGAGACAAGACCTAGTACAAAGACGGTCAAGTCCGAGACGAGACCAAGACCAAGACTGGTCTCAAGTACTACAACACTAACTACCAGCTCATCAATGATGTGCTTAATGATTGTATTTGAAAAAAATTATTATTATAAGGATTGTAGTCATCCGACATGATCGTGCTAGATGATCGTAAAAACGCTATCAACGCTACTGACCACAACAAAGCTCCGGTGACTAACATTATGCTAGCCGAGATAACTCTGCCCCATGAGGACTGCACACTCCTTAAGAAAGCGAACAAAAAGATTGCTGACCTTATGGAAGACATCTGACGACTTTCAGAGGAACTCAAAGAGAAAGATTCCCTGCTGACTGGCTTTATGGATGTGGCTTCAGGACAAGCCAAATAGATTGTTTCTCTTAGCGCAACCGCTAACATCCAGGACACCATGCTATGGGACCCCTCTACCCTTCCAAGGCTTTCCTCTTGCTCGACTACGAAGCATCAGTCAACCTGGGCTGAAGTGGTGGTCCATGGCTGCAAGAGAGGCTCGGACGGGGTTGTCTCTCCTCCGCACATCGGCCTCTCCAACCGCTATGCAGCCCTGTCTAACGACACTCCGGTCCATCCAGCGGATGCACCTCCGGCTTTGAGTCTCCCTGACACGGATCCCTTTCGGCGGACAGTGCCGGCCGACACTGTTGCATCTCCTCCACCGGCTACATCTCTGGCAAACGGTGATCAGCTGGGCCGCCGGTCTGCCGCTGGGCCTGATCGTCGCCCGTCATCACGGTCAAAAACCTCCGCTTCCAGACATAGGATCCTGAAGGAGGCTGTGCTCAGACGCTCCGGATGCCGTCTCTACCCTGCACCGTCGGGTAGCCCTTCTCTCCGGTTACTGCTACTCCAACACAACACTCAGCAGCTCACACACTCCATTCTCAGTCCGCACGCAGTGTGGAAGCAGATTCTGCTCAGTCCTGCTCTGGAACCCCACAACCGGCATCTCCTCGTCCCCTTTTCTCCCCAACCACACTAATAATTGGTGACTCCATAAACAGAAACATCCGTTTCTTTAACACTACCACTCACTGCTTCCCCGGTGCCACCACAGCTGATATTTAAAATAAACTCCAGGACCTGATGCCATCTCTCCCGTCCTCCATCACAAGAGTGATAGTCCATGTGGGGACAAATGACACAGCTCTTCAGCAGTCAACGGTCTGTTTAACTTTTTAAAGCAGTGTGGAAAGTCCGTTTTTATCTCTGGTCCCATTCCCACAGTTGGTCATGGTGCTGGCCGCTTCAGTAGACTCCTTGGCCTCCACGACTGGCTCCAGTCCACCTGCAGGGCTCACAGTGTGTGTTAAGTCGATAACTTTAATATTTTCTGGCAAAGAATGTCTCTTTTTAAGACAGACGGACTTCACACAAACAAACGGGGCTCAGAAATGTTAGCTGCTCACATACAGCATTTGGTGCGGTTCACACATGACTTACGTGAATGACTAATCATTCATGCAGCACACCTGGACGCACCACCGGTCACTGAACAGATCTCTGACTCACTGCCACAAACAACTGTCTCCACCTGGTGGCATGTAAAGCCGTCTGCTCCCAGTATTGTTCCAAAGACTTCTATTCCTGTCATCATCACGCATAGACCAGTAAACCGAAATGTGCACATCCCACACAGAAATAATAGTAATCTCTTAAGGATTAGGACAACTGCACCAACTCCAGCACCCAAAACAAACTCATTTAAAATGGCTCTCTTCAATGTGAGATCACTGTCAAGTAAGACTTTTATCTTAAATGATTTTATCTTGTCTGCAAATCTAGATTTTATGTTTTTAACTGAATCATGGTTGCAAATGAATGACTATAGCCATCTAGCTGAACTGTGTCCGCCTCAATATGATTGTTTTAGTCAACCGAGGGTCAGTGGTCATGGTGGTGGGCTAGTGAGCGTGTATAGGAAAAAATTTAAATGTCATCAAGTACGCTGTGATGAATTTAACTCCTATGAAGTTCTCACTCTTAAACTTGTCAATCATATTTGTTATAATTTATCGCACTCCAAAACCGCCTGGAGGATTTTTATCAGAACTTCCTGAAAATTGATCTACTCTGGTTTTAAATTATGACAGAATTGTTCTTTGTGGCAATTTTAATATTCATGTTGATGACCCCCCAATGTTAATGCAACTGACTTTTTAAATATGGCCACTTCTTTTTAACTTCAAACAACATGTCAAAACACATAACCGTGGTCAGTTATTGGACTTGGTATTTACCCTGGGTGTCAGCATTTCCGCTGTGGAATTAGTGGACATGACCGTATCTGACCACAGATGTATTGTTTTTAGCTGCGATTCACCTGTTACTCATGCCGCCTCACCAAGCTCCGTGTGTTCTTGCATCTTTAATGAACAAAGTGTTTCAAAGTTTTGCACATTCTTTCAGAGCCAAAGCCAACACCTGTCTGATTCCAATACCAACAATCTGGTCGATCACTTCAATCATATCTGCTTGTCGTCACTAAATATTACTACCACTAAAGCTTGTAAGCAACCCTGGATAAATGACAGCATAAAAAGGGAATGCAGGAAAGCAGAGCGCAGATGGAAAAAATCCAGTCTCCAAGTCCATTACCTCAGTCTGAAGGATTTATTAATAAACTACAATAACATGGTTAAGGATTGTTTTTATCTTATTTTACCAATAAGGTGGTGTCAATCAGAGCCTCTATTACCCCCACTGCTTCTTGCTCAGAGGTCTCTCACCAGCAACAAGAGAGTTTTAACCAGTTTTATCATCGACTTGTCTGAGCTTTTAAAAACAGTATCACAAATGAGTGTCCTCCAGCCCACTTGATGTAATACCTGCAAAGTTTTTACGGAAAGTAATGGATTCTGTTGGGCCCCATTTGATCTCTGTTTTTAACAGCCCGGATACTCGGCTGAAACGAGTTGCTGTGTCCCGCTCTGCTCACTCACACACAGAGAAGAGAACAGAGAAGAGAACAGCTCTCTCTCTGTCTCTCCCTCAGTCACTCAGGTTCGTGGGTCTTTTCCGTTAATGTTTAGGGTTTCTTCAGCTTCAGGTTTGTTTTTTACTTAGGTTTGTAGTACTACTTACTTATTAACCAGTAGAGTTCTGGTAAATGTGGGGTTTGTTCAGACGTGGTGCTTGGTAGAATGGGACTCGCGTTGTGTCTCTGCCTGTCGGAGATTTTTTTTCTTTTTTAAACCGTCAGCTGGCTCTAACCAGTTTTTTTACTTCACGCACCGAATGTTTTTTAAACTATCTATTTATTAACTTTCTGACACTTTCTTGCTGTATTTTAAAAAAAAAAAAATAAAGGTAGTTGTGGTATAAATAAATTATTTAAAATAATATTACAAATTAAGCTACACACACACACAAACACTCTCCCCCCGGACTCTCTCTCTCTCTTACTCACTCACTCACACACACTCACACACACACACACACACACACA
>NC_060153.1:28360462-28372111 GCF_021292245.1 Micropterus dolomieu
TCACCAAGCTCCGTGTGTTCTTGCATCTTTAATGAACAAAGTGTTTCAAAGTTTTGCACATTCTTTCAGAGCCAAAGCCAACACCTGTCTGATTCCAATACCAACAATCTGGTCGATCACTTCAATCATATCTGCTTGTCGTCACTAAATATTACTACCACTAAAGCTTGTAAGCAACCCTGGATAAATGACAGCATAAAAAGGGAATGCAGGAAAGCAGAGCGCAGATGGAAAAAATCCAGTCTCCAAGTCCATTACCTCAGTCTGAAGGATTTATTAATAAACTACAATAACATGGTTAAGGATTGTTTTTATCTTATTTTACCAATAAGGTGGTGTCAATCAGAGCCTCTATTACCCCCACTGCTTCTTGCTCAGAGGTCTCTCACCAGCAACAAGAGAGTTTTAACCAGTTTTATCATCGACTTGTCTGAGCTTTTAAAAACAGTATCACAAATGAGTGTCCTCCAGCCCACTTGATGTAATACCTGCAAAGTTTTTACGGAAAGTAATGGATTCTGTTGGGCCCCATTTGATCTCTGTTTTTAACAGCCCGGATACTCGGCTGAAACGAGTTGCTGTGTCCCGCTCTGCTCACTCACACACAGAGAAGAGAACAGAGAAGAGAACAGCTCTCTCTCTGTCTCTCCCTCAGTCACTCAGGTTCGTGGGTCTTTTCCGTTAATGTTTAGGGTTTCTTCAGCTTCAGGTTTGTTTTTTACTTAGGTTTGTAGTACTACTTACTTATTAACCAGTAGAGTTCTGGTAAATGTGGGGTTTGTTCAGACGTGGTGCTTGGTAGAATGGGACTCGCGTTGTGTCTCTGCCTGTCGGAGATTTTTTTTCTTTTTTAAACCGTCAGCTGGCTCTAACCAGTTTTTTTACTTCACGCACCGAATGTCTGACACTTTATAGCTGTATTTCATAAAAAAAATAAAGGAAGTAGTGGTATAAAACTATATTAACAATTAATTAGCTACACACACACACGCGCACACACACACACACACACACACACACTCTCCCTCTCTCTGCCGGTCATCTGAGATTTTTGTTTTTTAAACTATCTATTTTTTAACTTTCTGACACTTTCTTGCTGTATTTTAAAAAAAAAAAAATAAAGGTAGTTGTGGTATAAATAAATTATTTAAAATAATATTACAAATTAAGCTACACACACACACAAACACTCTCCCCCCGGACTCTCTCTCTCTCTTACTCACTCACTCACACACACTCACACACACACACACACACACACACATACCTGGTGTGGAAATAAAAAAAAATAAAAAAGAACCAAATAAAAAAAAATAAAAAAGAATCTAAATAAATAAATAAATCACACTGATCATAAAAAAAATAAAAAGTTAAAAAAAGAAAGTTATGTTGAGTATGAAAACTCTTGTTCATTACATTTTACTTCATAATTGCAGCTGCATGTTCTGTATATAGTTCGTTTGTTATCGTGATCAAAACCATTGATCTGAAGCTCAATGCTGATGCTGTCATGTAAATAGTTTTCTAATCAGCAATAAATATAACAATTTCTGATCAACCCATATCAATTGCATGCTTAAAATAACATACCGGTTAAAGCCCCGCCCATTTCAAGACAACCTCACCAACTTCCGGGTTAAATTCCGCCCATTTCTGGGTTAGGCCCCGCAGATACAGATAATGCTCTATTCGCTCATCCCTATTTAGATCCCTCCAGCCCACAAAATTTTAGACCAATTTCAAAACTGCCTTTTATTGCAAAGATTTTAGAAAGAATTGTGTCCAAACAGCTGCTCACTGTACTGGAAAATAACAAATTATTTGAAAAGTTTCAATCTGGTTTCAGGAAGTACCACAGCACTGAGACTGCCCTGCTTAAAGTCACCAATGACCTTTTAATGTCTGCTGATGAAGGCATGTGCTCAGTCCTGGTACTCCTGGACCTTAGTGCTGCTTTTGACACCATTGATCACAACATCATGTTAGACAGACTGAGGCACTGGGTGGGGATGAGTCAAATCTCCTGCTAAGAAAAATGGGGATTCAGGAACATCAAGCTTTCTCAGGTCGTCTGAAGGAAGTTTAAAGTATGAAAAAAAAAAAGATCGGAATTTCAAAACTAAAGGAAGTTCACAAAAGCGTAATTACGAGAGGAAATAAGAGACTACAAGAGTTACAAGAGAATGAGACAAAGGACGACAAGGTCTTTTAGCTATTCTCTTTTTTGGGACGTGGATCAGTCAAACAAGATCAAACACTAGAGGGTTAATTGTTTCTTAATTGTTATAATACTTAGGCGTAACACAGCTTAACTACATGTTTCCAGTATAAAGTTGATGGTTACATGTTTTAACTCAAGAGACAAAATATATGTAAGCATTGCAGCATAGAATCCATTATACAGTGACATTGTGATAGATATTCGACACTCATTCTCGGTATAAGAAGAGTTTTAAACGCTTGTGTACTTTTTCTGTCCTCTTGGTGGAGCTTGGGTTCTATGAAAGGACAGTAGATATTCAACTTTGAAATTCACCATTTGAACTGGGAACTGGGAAGCAGATTATACACACAAGGAACGTGCTGATGAACGTTTTAAGAAGAAATTGTATACGAAATATTTAGCTAAAGCATTAGTTAAACACTAAACAGACAATGATTACTCTGGGATAATAGGGAGAAATTAAAACAAAACAAAAGGAAATTAGGAAACTCTTATGAGTCTAGTCTTCAAACATCATTAATGGATAACAACAGGGTCATACTACTAAACTAAGAGGCAAACGCCACTACTAACTTAGCAAGGACTATTATTTAAACAGAACAAAACACAGTTTATAATGAAACATTTGTTGTCTCAAGAAGGCAGGAATTGTTAGTGTCCCTCATTTCACATTCATAGTTTTGCATGTCAAAAGGCCAACTCCAAGGGAAGAAAGTCCATTATAAACCACACATTAGATAAAGTTTATACAAACATTGACAAGGGAAACACATTAATTCTCTCTGATTATGGACACTCCAAAACTGCCAGCCAAGAATAACATCTGGCCCACAGCCAGATTATGGTGCTTTGATCGCCGCAAAAAATATAAATAAATAAATACTTTATTATATTCATATTTAAAGAAGGTATTCATGTCCCTATAATCCCCAGATGTGCTGCAATGACAGATGCAGTGAGTGGGAATCAATCCCAGGTCTCCCACGCCAAAGGCAAGCGCATTAATCACTTTTCAATGGACCACACCCTGTATTTATACCTTGATTCGCACATACATGCATTCTCACATCGCACATATATATATACTCAGTTTGCACATATATATATACACACTCATTTTGTGCATATATACACACTCGGTTTGCGCATATATACATACTTAACCTCGCATATATACACATAAACTCACCTTGGCCTAAGCTTATCATATGCCTGCATCAATACCAATGCAACTCATCAAGCTTGACTGATTAACAAGACACCAAGTACTTGAAGGCACAGTGACTAACTCCAACACAAAAGGAGAAATTCAAAGTGCAAATCACTGTACCATGGCCTCAGACTTTGAGATGCTGACTCTGAATTTTGGCTGTAAGCAGGCTACAGTACTTCCCACAAGTCACAGTGAGAGGCATTAAAATAAACATTTGGCTGTGGTTAAATTGCAATAAACAGATCAAAATGATGCCGAAATAACTACATGATGATGCTGATTTGTTTAACATATGAATTTATGCTTTGTCGGGTCTGTCAGCAAGACAGCAGGACAAAACAATTTAAAATGTGTGTTTTCTGAATGGAGTTCAGATCGATCAGGGCTATGCAATGCTAACTTGTTTCATGGCAAAGTACAAGAACCTAGAATCAGAAGCAGACACATATTTTCAGAACTTACCAGGTAGTTTAAGTTCCTCGCTTACTTTTCTCCAGTCAATGTCCAGTTTTGTCTGTTTTTTATGTAAACATGAAGTAAATGGAAAGCTAGGAAACAGCTTCACAGCCAGCGATCCTGCTCCATTGTGGAAAGGCCTGCGGACACTCACTAACTACAGTAGACCATCCCCCAACTCTGCTGGGACTATGACTAATGACTGGCTGACGAGCTGAATGGTTTTTTTATTGTAGATTTGAGAAACCCACAGTCCCACCTCTCCCCTGCTCCAACACCATATTCAAACAGTCACCTTCCCCGACTGCCACTGTGACAGGGCCAGAAAATTGCCTTGTGATTTTAGCATTGCAGTGTTTTGTCAGTTGTCATTTGTGTGCTGTGATTTTTTAGTGAGTCATTTGTGTGCTGTGCTTTTTTTAGTGTGTTTGTGGGCTGTTTTTTTATGACATGTGGAGTCGTGTGTTTTAATGCGTGTGTGATTTTAAGTTTTACTAACTGACAAGACAGTCTGTGAATGCCGCACACCTCTGCTGACGTGATAGAGACAATGAGCAACAGGTGCGGACACTGCGAGTCCTTCCCTTTGTTCTAGGGACGAGCGGTGGAGACTGCAGAGAGGACGGAGCGAGCCGTAGGAGGGTAGCGCGACACGCAGAGCCACTGGAACTGTGGGACTGAGAAACCGGCCGAGTAACTGCCTACTATTTATGTCTCCCTTATATAGCCCTCTGTTTAACCTGTGGTATCACATTGCTCTTAGTGAGGCTATTTTAAACTTGTATTATTTTAATCGTAGTAATAAATTGTTAAATTTATTTTAACCTGTGTGGTTTGTTTCTGCTCTGCTCCAACCCCGATTTTAAAGAACCTGTATGTCTGTAAGTACTAGGGCTCATTCCCTAGGTGGGGTTGTCGGCGTGCCTTTCAACATATGTTTTAGATTTTTTTTCTTTGAGAATTTTATTCGTGTACCAGCTACACGACCAACAATTTTCTGACGTTGTTGGCTGGATACTTTTTAAATATATTTTTAATTAAACCCTTTTAATTGTGCTTTTCTCAGAACGGCCAGGGCGTCACACCACGCTCTCACCCCCACCATCTCCGACCCCTCACCTGCACTCGCGATCTGTGAGGGGGATGTGCGCCAGCTCTTCCAGAGGCAGAAGATGAGGAAGGCTCCTGGCCCCGACAGTGTGTCTCCATCCTGCCTGAAAATCTAAGCTGACCAGCTGGCCCCCATCTTCACACAGATCTTCAACAGATCACTGGAGCTGTGTGAAGTTCTCTTCTACTTCAAATGCTCCACAATCATCCCGGTCTCCAAAAAACCCTCCATCTCTGGACTAAATGATTATAGGCCTGTCACCCTGACATCTGTAGTCATGAAGTTCTTTAAAAGACTGGTATGCAAGGATCCTGTTCGTGGACTTCAGCACCAAACTCACCCAGCTCACTATGCCAACCTCCACCTGTCAGTGGATCACAAACTTCCTGACTAACAGTAGTCAGCAGGTGAGCAGGGGAACATCACATCCAGCACCTGGACTATCAGCACTGGCGCCCCCCAGGGGTGTGTGCTCTCCCCCCTGCTATTCTCACTCTACACCAACGACTGCACCTCAGGAGACCCATCCATCAAACTTGTGAAGTTTGCTGACGACACAACGGTCATCGGCCTCATCCGGGATGGTGATGAGTCAGCCTACAGATGGGAGGTTGATCAGCTGGCTCTCTGGTGCGTTCAAAACAACCTTGAGCTTAACACGCTCAAAACTGTGGAGATGACCGTGGACTTAGGAGGAGCCCCCCCACTCTGCCACCCATCACCCTCCTCATCAGCCCTGTCTGCTGTGGAATCCTTCAGGTTTCTGGGATCCACTATATCCCAGGACCTGAAGTGCGAGCTCAACACTGACACCATCATCAAGAAGGGCCAGCCGAGGATGTACTTCCTGTGCCAGCTCAGGAAGCTCAACCTGACTAAGAGCTGCTGATCCACTTCAACAAAGCACCATCCAGTCTGTTCTCTGCACGTCCATCACTGTCTGGTTTTGATCTGCCACCAAAAAGGACAAGAACAGACTACAACGGACAGTCAGGACTGCAGAAAAAATCATTGGTGCCAACCTGCCCTCCATTCTAGACTTCTAAATTTCCAGAGTCAGGAAACGGGCAGTAAACATCACTGCAGATCCATCTCACCCCGGACACAACCTGTTCCAGCACCTCCCCTCTGGTAGGCGCTACAGAGCACTTTGCACTCATCACACTATGTACATGTATGCTTGTATGTGTATGTGCACCTGTATATCACATCCACCTCCGACATGTACATAATATCAATAATGGTAATAATAATTTTTTCCTCCATCCTTTGCACATTGTTGCACTTTGTTCATTGCACTATAGTCTCATTCTGTCTGTTTTGTTCATAGAGTTTGTATGTGTTCTTTATACTGTAGCCTGTGTTTGATTATTATTGTCTTATTGTATTATTGTATAAGTAGGCACATTGTGAACATTGTACAATCAAGAGTCAAATTCCTTGCATGTGTACACATACATGGCAATAAAGCTGATTCTGATTCTGAAGTAGTAGCATCACATTCACTCAGGATCCAGTGGCATCTTCTTACTAAGTTTCACCCATTGTTGGTAGTATAAGGCCAGGTAGCTCACCTCCAAAGGTTTGCTCTTAACCACCGGGGATTTGTTTAGGGACCATCAATACATTACTATTGTTATAATAATGTTAAGGAAAAATCATAATTTTTTTCAAAAGCTTCCATGTCATGTGACCTATGCACGCCAACCCAATGCTGAATCGTACAACTACACTACGCAAATAAGACACACCCCTTCATATAAGTGCATATTTTATTTAATATTAATATATTTTCCAGGAGTCCCTATATCCCACAAAAAAAGCTGTTTTTTCATAAAATCCACCATTGTGTCCCTGAGCAAGACACTTAACCCCTCCAGAGGCGTGTGACCTCTGACAATTATAAGTCGCTTTGGATAAAGAAGAATAAATGTCCAAGTTCTTCATTGCCCTCCAAATTAAAACCGTAGACACAAACTGTCATTCTCAGCCAAGATCAGATTAGAAGCATACTCCTGCATATTCCTCCATTACAACAGCAGGAGGATTAACCCCTCCCTCACAAGGGAAACCCAGGTGCTCATCCAAGAATTTGTTGTCTCTCACCTGGACTACTGCAACTCCCTCCTCATTGCAGCCCCTCCGTTCACCATGCATGGCTCCCTGTATCCAGTTTAAGACAAGTTTACAGGGCATTGACGCGAACTACTGCTTCTTACCTTCAAGCCATGGTTGAATTTTAGACCCAGACCTCTATTTGTGCCTTCTGTCCCACCTGCTCACTGGTGGAGCTCAAACATCCAAAGACACACTGTGTAAACCACAGTATGTGGTTGTTAGGATTGACAGACAAAACAGCATACTTAAACAAGCAGCTTGAAAGACAGTGAACCGCAGACAAGTGTTTCAGGAGTGAAGCTAGCCACACTGTAACAACACATGGCGGCCTGCGAAAACTGCACTCTGGACTACTCACGTCTGGAAGAAAACATCCACCGCCTGAAGAATGAGATCCAGGAAAAGGTCAAGTTGATCGATGGCTTCTCGTCAGTCACATTGGCCCAGCTCAAGTACATCTCACATATTCAAAGCTCTTCTGCTCTGTCATCGCCCTCCCAGGCCGCGATTTGCGACTCTGCCTCCACCCTTCCATGGCTAACATCGAACGGTACTGGAGCAGGTATCGGGCCGGATACCTGTGAGGGAAATCCACTGGCTGAACATGAGTCTGACTTGATGCTGATGAGCAGCTGCACTGCAGTGGATAATGTAGAGCTGAGTGCCATCTCTTCAGCAGCGCTGAGAGAAAAGCAGGCCCTAATGGGTGCCAGACCCAAGGCCACAACTTTTACCAGTACTCCCGACAGGGTGATCTCTCCGTCCCAACCTTCATGGGCCGAAGTGGTGCACGGCGGCAGGAGCTGCCCGGAGCTTACAGTATCAAAACCTCACCTAGAGCTGTCAAACCGCTACGCCACTCTGACGAGGCTGCGGTCCATCCATCGGAAGCTTCAGTAGATTTAGCCACATTTGACAGTTACAACAAAAAAGCAGTACAACTTATCAGACTCCATGAGGCCAAATAATAAACCAGTACTCCCTGTTTCAGCTGTTCTATTTGTGAAATAATTGAAAAACAGGGCCTCTACTGTACGATGTACGATGATGATTTCTGCCAAGTACATAGGCTGGTAAAGCACAATTGGATGCCTCATTTACACTTTTTTTTTTCATTAATAATGCATTATTATCATACTGAATGGTTTCATAAAGCAGCTTCCGAAGATATTAATAATGGCTCTTGGAGTATACTAGTAATAAATTACTAATAAGCTGAAATGCTAATAAAAATGTTCAGGGAACACATTTATGTGAAGTTTAAAATATATTTAAACTGTTCTTCAAGTATAGCACAAATGGTACATTTAAATTACAGTAAAGGTACTTAAAGTAGGTCCATTTTAACTAAGTATATTAAAATATATTGCAATTATTCTTGCTGACTTTTTTTGACAGCATTTCTAAAATGACACTTAACATACTCTAAGTTGTTCCAAAATACATTTAATATACACCTAGTATAGTTCAATTAAAATGTGATACGTGCATCCAAAAAAAGTGTTACTTAAGTACTTTTTCACTTGGGAACACACAGAAAGAGAAGCGGTGGATATTGTAAAGCAGGTGAAGCAACGGTGAACACAGCTGTTGGTGACGATGTCATTCTACATCGGTAGTCTCTATCGGTAATTAACAACAAGTGTCCTTCACATGCGGCTCATCATCTGCTGTGAAAACGGAATTGCGGGTAAAAAACGCAAGTTCTATTAAATAAAACTGCTGACAACACAGACAGACAGGTGTAGGTGTGTGCTTCTTTGTCTGATGGGGACAAGCAAGGTGAGCAGATTACTGTGGTTTGTGATTTAACACAAAAATAAGTTGGAGAATTAAGAAGAATTAAAATGGTGTGCAATTTATTTTCAGCTTCTTCCAGTGAAAATGCTAATGTTATTTTATAATCAATGTTTCATTATGACCATACAATTGAATGGACCCCAGTTACATCTATACTGGTGCTGGTGGGGATCCTAATAAAAACAGATTTTTCCAATAAATAGTTTGTGTATGCTGTCAATTATAGTTCTTATAAATAAATAAAATTGGAATCGATTAAAATTAGAATTGGCATGTCAGACCTTTTAAAAAATCAGTAACTGGAAAACTGAAATCTGTGCATCTCTTAATACAGCAATAATCCTATATGTGAACCGATATTAGGCTGATATGTAAATCTACCGTTGTGTTGGGTTTTTTTGCGCATTATGATGTTAAGTTGCAGATCATGTGGCCTGCTGCCGTTAAATATCTAATATAGATAGATAGATAGATAGATAAATAGATGCATATATATGTATAGAGGTCCTGGATAGCTCAGTGGTTAATGCCACTGCCTTTGGTACAGGTGATCGTGGGTTCGATTATATGGATACTGGAATGCTTGGAAATGTACAAGATCAACAGGACACTAATAGCCTTCATCAAGAACTCAATGGGGATGTGGAAAACAAGTCCGGAAGCCAACTCAAAGCCAATTGCACAAGTGGAACAACCACCAGTCACCTCCTCTACATGGATGACATCAAGCTGTATGCCACTGATCCACACTACCAGGATCCACAGTAATGACATTGGAATGTCGTTCAGACTGGACAAGTGTATCAAAAAGAGGGAAGATGATCAGAACCGAGGGGACTGAACTACCAAAAGGCCACATTGCAGGTGTTCATGACAGCTACAAATACCTTGGGGTGCCGCAGGTTAATGGAAACCATGAGGATGCAGCAAGGACGTCCGCTACAACGTAGCGTACGTACAGAGAGTAAGACAGGTTCTGAAAAGTCTGCTGAATGGGAAAAACAAGATCCGAGCCATCACAGGGTGTCCGTGGGGTCTTAAAAAGTCTTAAAAGGTAATAAATAATAATTTTGCGAAAATTAAGGCCATAAAAAAGTCCATTTAACTTGGTATTAAATTTTGAAAATATTTTTTCAATGCGAAAATCCTGTTTGTCCAAATGTTTGCTAAAGGTGTAGGTGTACGTATTTATTTATCATGCATAGCCAAAAATGCTAGACAGGCAGTGCGACAGTGTGATTTGTCTCTGTAACGTTAGGCGCAGGGATCTACCCTGTGACTCTTTAACGCTTAAAAAAATGTATCCTTATGGGCTGGGAAATGATTTACAAGTACAACCAACCGTAATCTCCCACCCCGCGGGACCCTCAATGCTAATCGTCCAAAACATAGTCGGAGTGGCGATCAGGAGTAACGGCATTAACCCGGTTGGCCAGTCGCTCTATGGCCACTTGAACAGCCTAGCTCCTGAAAAACAAGAGCGAGATGCGCCACCAGCAGCTGAATCAGTAAGACAGAAGACAACAGGGAAAGTTCAAGGATAGTCTGGGTATGGCTAACGTTAGCTGGCTATTTAGCTAAATTGGTGCCTTTTATTGAAACACATTCAACTTTTCATAAAGCCGATACTCTAGTCATTGTCACTTTCTGTGAACAGATCAATCACAGCCTGGATGGAGTGGGATTTTAAAAAAAGGTTAATGTTCTGCAACAAAGTTCATAAATGTTGAACTCAATGTTCTGCATAAATGGGTATGATATTGACAAGTTAGTAGCCTGCCCAAAATCAAGGTTGGAGACATCATGTAGCCTAGAGCATTTTTCTTGCACAAAGTAATAAATAAAAGACAACCCCAAACTGAAACAGCTGTAAGTTATATACTATTATGACATATTGAATATAGTAACATAATGAATATATTAATATCAAACTTACAGCTTACTATTAAATTAACCATATACTTTTAATTTAATGGTATAATATTATACTAATACAGTCATTTAGACTAGTACCTCCTCCAGGTTGTGCTTGTGCTACACCGTCTACACTACTAACGTTATTCATCACTCAGTTTATTCTCTTCATCTTTGTTCCCTCCTGGCCGATTTGAATTTTGTTGTATTGATCACGTGGTCGATGAAAGTTATCACAAATATCATTGCAGGCAAGCTCACATTATCTAGTTTAAACCAACAAAAACACTAAATTACACTGTGGTTCATAGGTATTGAATTTTATTTTAGGATTCCTGTACACTCACCTAAAGGATTATTAGGAACACCTGTTCAATTTCTCATTAATGCAATTATCTAATAAACCAATCACATGGCAGTTGCTTCAATGCATTTAGGGGTGTGGTCCTGGTCAAGACAATCTCCTGAACTCCAAACTGAATGTCAGAATGGGAAAGAAAGGTGATTTAAGCAATTTTGAGCGTGGCATGGTTGTTGGTGCCAGACGGGCCGGTCTGAGTATTTCACAATCTTCTCAGTTACTGGGATTTTCACGCACAACCATTTCTAGGGTTTACAAAGAATGGTGTGAAAAGGGAAAAACATCCAGTATGCAGCAGTCCTGTGGGCGAAAATGCCTTGTTGATGCTAGAGGTCAGAGGAGAATGGGCCGACTGATTCAAGCTGATAGAAGAGCAACTTTGACTCAAATAACCACTCGTTACAACCGAGGTATGCAGCAAAGCATTTGTGAAGCCACAACACGCACAACCT
>NC_060153.1:28372211-28396142 GCF_021292245.1 Micropterus dolomieu
CTGTCTTCTCTTTAATTTCACACAGCCCCAGTCTGTGAAACTGCAAGAACATGAGGAAGGCATGGTGTGGAATTTGGCAGGTTTAGAATGGGGAGATGGAGGGCTTCACTGATGTGCTGACTTACCTTGGCTTTAAAACTTTAATGAGATGCATTGAGGGGTGGATGATGGGGTTTTCAGAGAGAGAGAGAAAGAGAGAGAGAATGAGTTAGGGAGAGCGAGGAAGAGTGATTGCATCTGTACCTTTCATTGCTCAGCTGAGCAGAAAATCATTACTGATGGAGCTCCATCTTCAAGGGATTTCCCCACTGTTGTGGTGGATGGGGAGGGATGGAGGAGATGAGCATCTGAAAATAGACAGGAAGGGAACGGGATGACACTAGGGGTTTGCAGGGTAAGGAAGAAAAAGAAACAACGGAAGAGAGCTCAGGTTGTGTTATAAGATTTTCATCCATGATCTAGGATCACCAGTGTCAGTCAGTCCACTATTGTATTGTATGGGTTGCCGTGAAATTTGATACAGTGCTCAAGACAGTTAGGAGAAGAATCCTGATGACTTTAGTGAACCCCTTACTTTTCATCTATCACCACTGGGAGTGTCAAAGCCTTTAATCTTCCAGTAAGATATACGTTCACCAGTCTCCACACTAAATGGCTTAGCACAGAACTTGCTTCGATGGCAGTGCTGTCGCAAAACATCACGTTCAAGCGAAAAAGAGCTAATATGCAATTTCTTCTTATCATTTTCAACACCACCCATGGATCATGTATCTATACTATGTTGTGGAAGTGACCTGGTTTCTTGATTGGCAATTCAAGACGAACTAACTTGTGACTTCAGATTTGTGGTCGTAATGGTACTGCAGACAGGTGCCTGATGTCTTGATTATCCGTTTAGCACAACAACATAGTCTTTCAGTTTGCATTAATGAAGACAACAACAATTTGTTTTGGTAATAAGCACAACGGACGTCCTGTATTCTCATACAGGCTGATAACTCAACCCCAAATTGCTCCACATGACTGTTCAATCGGCGTGCATGTGTGTGTGTGTGAATGTTCATTTCTGTTCTGAGCAGTTGGCCTCAGTGTGTGAATGGGTGAGTGTGACGTAGTGTAAAAGTGCTTTGAGTTGTCGGAAGACTACAAAGGTGTAATACAAGTACAGACCATGTCAACATTGTTGTTTTAACATGAGCGAGCATGCCTACATTAGCATTTAAATCAAAGCACCACTGTGTACAGAAAGGCCTCCTGGAGCAAGTATGGTTGTAGACTCTTAAGATCCAAATTTGGAATTTGAAGACTATAAAGATTATCTTGGAACCTGTACCATCACTGCCAGGCAGATGTGAGGGTGCAGTACCTCGGTAATTCAGTCCTTTAGGCACAAAACCAGGCAGCAGGAGTGAATCTCTGTGGAATGCAAAGCAGGCTGAGCCAACTCCTCAGCAAGCGTGTGCATCAGTCTCTTCAGTATCATCAGCGTATACATGCATTTAATGCTGATGATGGTGCATGTCAGCCTTTCAACTTTGCGGCTCAGCTTTAACAAGTACAACGGTGACCTCTAGTAGCGTTCCATTATCTTCATGAATGTGCTGTTTAAAAAGTATGTGAACCTTCAAGGATGGGAACACAGAAGAGATTTTATGGAAATGCAGCAGTGATGGCTCACACGAAATATTCCTTTTGTTCAGCGGGCACTCCACTAAAACAGCTGCACGCGCACACACACACACCCCACAGCCTCTTCAGATGCACGGGGAACAAATGTGGCTGTATCTCAGTCCTCCTGTTTCCAGCTCCTATAGGTGAAACAAGAGAAACATTCACAAGAATAGGTATTTGTTGCCTTAACATACACACATGCACACACACCCCACTCTGTTCTTGTTCTGAAGCCTTAATAACTGAAATGTAAATGTCTTATAAAAATGTTGATACATTCATCTTTCCCCTCTCGTCTCTGGATGTAGGGTGAACTACAGAGGAAACAGTTACGTAACGCTGCATATGCCTTAGCTGACTAATTCCTGGAGACCTCTATTAGATAGCTCAGATCTGTCCTGTTTTAAAGGCTTGACTCTTCTTACGTCACACCATATGCTTTGAGTGTGTTAAATATTTTCTATTTGGCTGGATCTGCAATATGCCTCATGCTGCTTGGGCGCAAGTAGCAAAAGCAAAGTGCAAAAGCTTTGATCAATGTACAATTCTGTTAACCTTGTTTTTGTGTATTTCTTGTCCCCTTACCTTAGTGTGATCATTGTTAAATCTTTAATTAGCTTCTTTCTTTAAACTAGATAAATGGCTAGTTGATGCTCTAGTAAAAAATGTACTTATTATAATAATAATGTAATATTTTTATTTGTATACCATGTATCAGCACAGCAGTAATAGAATAATAATATTTAATGTACTACTAGAATTAGGTGAAATCGGGGAAGATGGTGTGATAAAAGTATGTTTTAAGCTTAGATTTAAAAGAAGCTGCTGACTCGTATTTCCTCGGGCAAGGTGTTCCAGAGCCTCGGGGCTGTTATTTCAAAAGCTCTGTCCTTCTTAGTCTTCAGCCAAGAGTCTGGAACACATAAAAGGCCCCTGCCAGAAGATCTCAAGGTGTGAGCAGGGTCATACAGGGATAGAAGATCCGAGATATACTGAGGAGTCAGGCAATTTAGTGACTTGTTAGTAATTAAAAGCACATCGAAATCGATTCTAAAATGTACTGTAAGCCAGTGTAAAGAGGCTCAAACCGCGGTGATGTGTTCAAACCTGTTTACTCCGGTTAAAACTGCGGCAGCTGAGTTCTGTACTGTTGCTGTAACTGGTCTGAAGATTTTCTGTTTAAGCATTTAAAAAGACTGTTGCAGTAATCCTGACATTATGGCATAAAAGCATGTAAAATAGTTTCTGTATCTTGAAATTTGGCAATGTTCCATAGTTGATAATAGCAAGTTTTGTAATGTGCTGCTCAAAGCTTAAATTGCAGTCAGACAAGATGCCAAGATTTCTAGCAACAGGCTTTATTTGCTTAGATGGCGGCGTTTGATTGTTTGTGTTGATGGTGCCAATCACAAGAATTTTGCGCTTTGTAGTAATAAGTAGCAAAAATTGTGCATTTGTGGTGAAATTGACAATATTCAGGTTTGGACAGTTAAATCAGTCTCTACAGACGTACACAATAGTAATATCTAAATATACCTAATGATGTCATTCGGTGACATCTGCTGATTACTATACTGTATATGTAAATAAATTTGATTTCAATGTCAGGCTTACGTCTGTGAGTCAGGAAATGTGCTCCTGTCTCAGTAAAATCACCATGGCTGCTGTCGTAAAGTCTCAACAGTTGTTCCATTATTCACTGTCAGAGCCGCTCCAGGATCTGTCTCTAGGTGACATCATCACGACAGTCTGTCTCCGTGCTGTTCAGCTGGAACTGAAAATTGTTAAAATTCACAAATTCAAATGGAGCTGCATGATGTTATATGAAATAACATGTGAATTCTTTAGGGTGGAGTTTTATTTTAACTGAATTGTGCTGTTAGCAAGGTCAACATACCTTTTAATTAGCATAATGTGTCCTATACACCGCTAGCGCCACACTTTTATTTTTCACTTTAAGTGATAGCAGTAATGAAGCATGTTTCTATGCTGATCAGGCCGGATCCTCTGCCACTTCACATTTGTCCTCTTAATGATCATCAGAGAGTACATTAATCGTGGGCCAAACCCCCCAAAAAAACAGAAGGAGACCAACATTAATTTTATGCCAGACTAAATAAATATGTGAAACCAAACTGCAAGTCAGTCTGAATATCAAGCTACTTTCGCAGAGGGCGAATCAAACAATCAATATTACAATTGATTCCAGTGGTGACCCACAGTCACTACAAAGACAAAGCTTCATTCATTAAACATCCTTTAAACACCTCAAACTGTTTCTGATGGATAATCCACTTCTTATGTTCCACATAGCTGCTAATCGTCGAAAATTTGAAAATGGCATAAACAGTGTTTGTCCCATAGAAGCAACTCCAAACCTGCAGTATTAAAACATCTTCTCTTGATGTAGCTGAAAGATAACAGATTCTACAAAAGATTTTTATTTTTATTTTTTACTTTTTACAGTTTAATCTATACATCAAGATAATAATAATTCGGCACAGTATTCAAAACTACCCATGTAAAGTGCACATATATACTAAGAAGGACAACAGATAGTATAGTAAGAGCTCTTTATAATCACACATTTCAGCGCACAAGCTATATTTGTCATATTTACAATGTAGATGATTTCATAGAACATACCGTGATATATCTCTTGTATATTGTAGGTCAGTGACAGAGCAGATTAGATCGGAGAACACCCTGCAGCCCCTCCAGCACATGACTGATAGAAATGGTGACTTGGGACAGGAAGGCTGATTGAAGGAGTAATGAGCTGTAGAAGACAGCCGGCTCTGCGGGGACCAGAGGAGACACTGTGCTCCTCCCGCTCCTCCTTCACCACCCACTCCTGGAGCAGTATAGTAGTTCACTTCATTTCACTCCTCAAAGTTTAATATGTACATACCCACTCCTATCTTCTCCTTCCAGCGGCCGCACACTCTTATTCACCAATCCAATTAAAGTTTGGCCACCTTGCTCTCTGTTACCTCGTAATAATCCCTCAATTTCCTCTTCATCTCCGCCCTCCAGCCCTCCTGTACTTCTGTCAGCTTATCTGTCCGTGTTCTCTTCTTCCAGGAACATTTAGTTCATCAGCCATAGTTGTGGGTGCATCCCAAAGTTTGGGCACTGACCAACAAAAGTTTGCTTTCAAAAACAGTTAGAGGTGAGAAGATCCATACTGTGGATACTGTTTGGATTGCCATAACATTTGTCAGACATTCATGTTCAACTCAGGATGATTAGCAATAACTTTGTTCGATCTTTTAAATTTGCATGTAGCGCCATCACCAGGTCAAATGTGCAATAACATGTGAGCAAGATGGGCAATCAGCCAAATGTAAACTATTATTATCAGTTTTACATTAGTGATCCTTGCAATTTCCTTTTTGATGCAAGACTGATCCCTGAAACAAATCTTACTGCTCACTTAATATTTATTTTTAAAATCATCTAGTGCACGCATTGAATTAGAAGTTGACTAGAAAATCCTAAAAGAAAATGGAGTCCAGCTGTTTTTTCAGTCTCAGAAAATATTTCTGACTGAAACCAAAAGCAAGCTGTCCGGTCAACTCTGGCGGACTGATGCTTGAGTCATGTCCTGTTGTGTCCCACTTTGAGGCTTCACATTTACTTTACACCTGGTGTGATATGTTTTTCCTTTTGATGGTACTAGTGTAAATGCACTGCTAATCAGCAAATTCAGTGCGTCATCTGGCTGAACTGCATTCAGCAGATACTTTACAGAGACCCAGTGAGTTTAAGGTGAGACCAGAGTGATGAAAGATTTGAAAAGATACTGTACAAGTGCCTTTAAAAGCTCTCCACTGTCCTCACTACTCATTCAAACCATTCAGTCTCAGAGTGACATTTTATCTTGTAGAAATGCATTGAGGTCTGTGAAATAAAAGAATCATCTGCATCTCTGTCTGATTCCCCTCGAGTTTGTCACAGGGATGATGTTTAGCTCCTGGCTGCATACCATAGATTGATACCCATATTATACATAATTTCCGTCTTCTTACAGCAGGATCACACACCTGAAAACACATTTTCCATTTTAAAGATTTACCTTTGGTTCCTTTGTCTCATTGCTAAGCAGTAAACATAGTCACTTGCTGTGGTGGATTCATAGTTTTGGTATTAGAAAAGATAAACAAGCCAGAGGGAAATCATTTAGGGTTCATATACTATGATTACAATGACTCGCAGAATCACTTCTCGCAGTCGCAGTGTGTGATCAGAATATTATAGTCTGTTTGATCATTTTTAAGCACAAACATGGCTTTTTTTCTAAGGCAGGTTGAGGATTAAGATGACTAAAGATACTGGTGGGACCAAATGCTCCTCTCCTCTCCTGCTCTTTCCTTCCTTATTTCTCCCTACTCCAATTTTTGCCTGAGGGATTTTAGATCTCCTCGCTCAGGGGTTGCGTTAAAACACGCTCTCCGTGATGCAACCTCCTGCTCGGTCTGTGCTCTGTTTACTTTGGCCCGTCTGTCTGTTTCTGCCAGGCTCCCTTTTTAGTTAATCATCTCTGTTTATGTCTGGGGATTCACCGAATCCCTTTTGCGGCAAGTGCAGACAAAAACATCAACAAAATCTTTAATCGGTGGTTCAATTGAAATTCAAAAATAAACGCTCTTGGATTGCATTGTATTGGGGAAACAATGATATACCTGTGTTCCTGGCAAACGGCAAAGTGCTGGCACACACCAGTGCACATTTTGCACATCATGGCTTGCATTCAGGAAGTTGGTGATCATTAAGACTTTAGAACAAGTTGTCCTGGATACATCCTTTCTCCTCTTTGTTCCTTGAGGGTCGGGCACACCCAGGGCCCGTGCTGTTCTTTAAAGAGACATTAAGTCACACACTGGTGTCATGTGGGATCTCATTAATTTCCAGCATTAGGAAGAACAATTGAATGTGATTGCCGGTGCTTACGTCACAGTCATGGTGAATCAGTTGTTGGAGACAAATATCCCAATCCGTGCCTTCTATAAATTCTTGAATTCTCTTCCAGGCTTCAGTTGTTGAACCTTGTGATTTTATTCTACACTATACAATTTCAACAACAATTTTTTTTGTCAAATTCAGGTCAGGTGAAACGGTCTAGTCCTTATGGTCAAAACCATTTCAGAACTTATAATCATGACTTAAAACTTTGTAAAATTATGATTAAGCCATCACAATTTTAACATTACAGGAACTGTATAAGGGTCATCAGCGGTCACATGAACAAAATAACCAGATGTTGTTTATATTGTGTTTTACCTCAAGTCCACCTGCATGTCTACATGCCCACCAGGGGAACCTGCCTACTTACACCCAGCTGTTTAAAAGGGTCAAACTAATAGTAAAAAAATCAGTGAGGACAGATGAGGCTACAGCAGCTCTACAGGACCGTTTTGAGAGCACAGTCTGGCACATGTTCAGAGAGGACCCCACCCAGAGGAACCACATCACTGTTGAGGAATATACATTATCACTGACTGAAAGCTGGCATCAAGGAGGCGAAGCGGAGACATCAACAGAGACCGGACAGATCTCAACACCAAAGATATGTGGCAGGCAATCAAAAACATCACAGGCTACAAAAGCAGGACCTCTCCTATCGTGTGAGGCCACATTACTCCTCCACGGGGGCCCCCTCCTGTTGACATGGAGAGAAGTCTGTTGTGAAGTTTGTGGATGACACCATCATCATCGGACGGATTTCAAACAACAATCAGACTTTTCGGGAGGACATTCATAATCTTGCGGAGGGGTGCTCAGAGAACAACCTACTGCTCAACGTCAGCAAAGGAGCTGATTGCTGCATTTCTTAAGGAATCTAAGAAGGCCAAATTCCCGTACCAAGTTCTTGTCAGCTTTTACAGAGGAGCAGTAGAAAGCATCCTGGAAACATCACCAACTGGCATGGGATGTGCACGGCCCACGACTGGAGGGCTCTGCAGCGGGTGGCTTAAACCGCTCAGAAGTTCATTAGTACCCATCTACCGAGGATCAGTGAATACTAAAAGCCAATACCAAGGCTCCAGACCAATTTGGCCGCATCTCTATTTGTGTGTGTGTGTTGCCGGCAGGCTACGGCACAGGGTACGCTCCGGGGGGTAAACGGCAGCCTAACCAACGGCATTGATCTGACGCAGTACTGTTAATTGGCAGTTCTTCGCCTCTGATTGTCTTTTACAATGAGAACAAAGGTGTGTGTGTGTGTGTGTGTTTTTAAAATTGCGTTTAACTGGCTACTCATCCTGGGACGAAAATTAAACTCATGGCAGGCCACTGGTAACTCGAGAAGAAGATGCTGTGCTTCCCATTACACATACATAGGCGTTCCTGTTTACATAAATATCAGTGTGTATGGGAAATGACAGAAGGTTAGAATATACTGTTGTGGCGCTAAAGGTGCTGTGAAAAATTTGGGTGCACCTTAGTTAAAAATGTAGGCGCACTACGGCAACAACCTATGCAAAACGTGAGTCTGGAGCCCTGAGTACCCACCTAAACACAGCCTGTTCACCCTACTGCCGTGTGGTAAGAGATACAGAAGTATCTGCTATCGTCAAACCAGACTGAGTGAGACTCCTTAATTCATCAGCACTACACCATGTAAAATAGTTTATTTATATTATTTTTGTATATGATGTTTGAAGGTCGCATCTGGCATCTTGCCAACTTTCCCCCTCTATTATCCCACACACACGGCAGAAGTTACTGATCATTGATCTGTGCTTAAGTTAAATAAATCCTAGTGTAACTTTTTTAGAGCAGTTGCCTGTCGTTATTTGTGTATGTGTTATAATAATAGCTAGTTGTGACGGTCAGTGCTCAGATTCACCGGTCCGCTCCTTATTAATGTAAAATAGCATTTATAGATGGGCAAACCACTTTTTGAGATCACGTTTGGTTATTGGTCCCTGATTCTATGGTGGTGTTCTGTATTTATTCAACTTTTATCAGTCATTTTTGTAATATTAACTTTATTCATATTGCAAATTGTCTTTGATATGCCCCCTATCAGATCCCAACACTGGTGTTAAAAGCAAATACAGTTTAATACTAAGGGTCACAGAATTGTGGGGACAACAAAACAAACTATTCTCATTTTAATAAAGTAGTCAGACAGTAATTGGCCTTTTTCCATCATTCTGTGAGCAACCTTGATCTGATTTTATGCTGCACACGGCATGAGTCTGAACAGCAGCGCACAGTGAAAGGTCTTGGTTACCTTGCTGAGAGGTTGGAGGTGTGCAGCCTGTCGCCTGCAGCTCTTCATCTTGCAAAATGTTGTTTTATAGACTGATTTTTGATTAACGATTGCAGTCAGTGTCAAGCTCACTGACAAACACATTGTATTTTCTGTGGCTACTTTATAATACAAGTAATCTTGTGTTTAACCATGTTTCACTGGTTAAATGCTTTTAATATGAATCTATCTAAACAAAGTATTATTTTCCTGGAATGTCACCTCAGACGCCCAGTTCTTGTGTTACCTCATCCGATAGATAGTGACTTAACAGAAATGTATTCAAATGAATATATATATGATTATTATTGCACTACTCATTGTATTTATATGAACAATGGGTCAAATGACCATTAATGTCAAGGGTGTTACTCAGTGATGGACCGTAAAGTTCTCTTTGGAGCATCTAGCTTTAATGTGTTGGTTTTGTGGTGCACAACTTTACTGTTGTGGTTTGGTTTCACTGCTCTTGTTTCTAGCAGCAGCAGGTGGCTGTTTTCAGCCAGACACTTGGCAGTTTGCTGAGTTAGCATCTAGCAGTTTAATAGCCACTAACAGGAGTTGATGATGACCACACCAGAGATAAAAGTGAATATTGGACTTTCACTCATGAGGTAGCCAGAATCATGACTCCAAATGAATGCTAATGTTGCTCCATGTCTGCTGGATGTATACTCTAGCTCCGAGCTGTGCGTCTGTCGTGGCTCTGAACGGCAACCTGCTGTGACTTACAGCTGGCCCACCCTGCCAGAGCTAACCACGCACAGTAAACAATAACCCTCAGGCCAAACGTTTCATAAATATGACTCTTTCCAGCTACCTGCCCCCTCCCTTTTGACTGTAACTCAGCCAAAATACACTTATCAAAGCGCTCAGTGGTTGTAATCTCCGAAGCTCTCATTTTTCATTTGAGTGTTTTATCCATTGATTGGCTCTCTCGTAGGTCGTAAAACCTGTACTGTAGAGGCCAAACATTTTTATTGCTTTGTCTAGTCTGTGAGCACCTCTTATTTTCTTTGCAGCTTTTATCAGCAGCTTTTCCCTGTCTGTTTTTTTTTCCCCAGGTTTTGTATGCAGAAGAGTGCCAAGTTGGTGCCAGGGGTGACGTTAGACCTCATCGAGAAGTAAGTGTCACTCCACCTAACAAAATAAAAAAAAATCTCTCTGTCGCAACTCTTTCCCTCCCTCTCTCTCTCTCTCAGGAGGGCACAATCTAGAGAGATCATTATCCTGGTTTACTTGTGTCTGTCTCTCTCTATCTTCCTGTCTTTCTCTTTTGCTTTCTCGTCCTTATTGTCAGCTCGCTCTATGTTGTTTTCCATCCTGCAGGTATAATTCTCTGCCTTTGTTTCCGCCTCACAGTGAAAGCGGCAGTAATTTGGCAGATTTAAAGCTCCACATTTCTTCAATAAACCCCCGGGTACCAAGTGGCTGAGTGCAGAACATCTCTTGCTCTTAGGCACACACTCTCAAATATTAGCACTCAATATGAATGTCATATCCAAAGTTTTAGTAGTTTCACAGAACCATCGGGGGTGGCTTTTCTTTTTCTTTTTGCACTTACATACAGGGGAGAGTAAAATGACACCCATAAACTTGGTTTTAGAAGTTAACAGCAGACTGTCATATTTCTTATATTAGTTGAAGAGTGTCTCAATCTGTTAATGATGTTTGCTGATGGTGAATAATCGCTTTTCTTTAATATGCTCAAACTATGATTTCAGGCTGCCACAGACAACCAGACACAGTTTGGGACTACACACACACACACACACACACACACACACACACACACACACACACACACACACACACACACAGTACCTGCACATCTGTGTCTTCCACTAGACTGTAATTAGATTTTGGCTGAGGGTTTGCAGAGACACGTTGCACTTATGTGCTCTTCCCTGTCCTGTGTGTCCTCAAGAGCTGTTCAGTGTTTGTGTGTGTGTGTGTGTGTGGTTCTGTGGACTCCAGCTAACAGCTGTCCCACAATGACACATTTTTACTTTCCTGTTCTAATACATGTAATCCCTCACCTCAGTTAGGTAAACAAAAGTGTTTTTGATAGTACCATAAATTCTCAAATAGAAGTTTTTATTTACCTCATCTTTTGAAACAGGCTTTTATTAGAGGCCTTTCAAATGTTCACATTTTTGAGATCATATTTTAGTATTAAGCCTCCTCGTTTTTAAATCTTCTCACATTTTAATTTGCTGTTTCCTTTGTATAATGTTCTCCCTTTCTTGGTAGGCTTTTATTTTGAATCATCTGCAGGAAGTGTTGGGTTTTATTGATAATAACTGTTACACAGATGCAAATAAAAACACAAAGTAGAGGTGATTAGTGAATGTTAACTCTGTTGTACAAGACACAACATTATCAATTAATCATGCGAGTCATCATAGTACAACACATTTTATATTGATTTTTTTCTATTGAACACCGCCTTTTATTTGAGGTATTTTAGGGTTATTTTTTCAGTCTACATTATCAATTTTCAACCTTTTCATTTCCTGTTTTATGTTTGTCTTGTTTCTGTAACATTTTGGTTAATGGTGTTCTCACTTAGTTTTTGTCTCTATTAGTTTATTTTATTAGTCTATTAGTTAGTCTATTTGTCCTTCAAATGCCAAATCTCCACACACTGCAGGTCATATGATATATTTATGAATCAGGAGTGATGCGACTCACTCACTGTTGATTTATTGTCATTTCTCAGAAACAACTTACTGAAGAGCTAATGTACAGCATATCCCTATATTGATATTCATGCCTTACCAAAATCACACTAATTGGTCCAATAGTGGCTCATTTGTGGGAAGTTTGCCTGTTCACACTCAACTTGTTTCCTGTGTTTCTACAAGATTAATAAGGACTAACTATATTTTGAAGATGTTTCTCATCTCTCCATTTATTATTTGTCACTGAACTTCCCTCTTTTACCATTTAATTATCTTAAACAATTAATCTTTTTACTTGTTTGTTTCACCATTTTCTGCCTACGCCTTTCCCTTATCTGTCAAACACTACTTCTAAGGATGAATATTATGCAGGAAATGCCCTAGTACTGTATGTATAGCTACTGCCCAGTGACTCCCAAGGCAGGATGGGAAACCACTAGAGCGATGATGAACACCTTTGAAGAAATAAGCTGTGTTTTACTTTTTTCCCTACATTCTGCCTTCTTAACAACACCAACATCAGTCGGTGGGTTTGACAACATTGAAGCTCTCCATTCACGCTTAAGCTCAGATTTTCTCTTCATCTTCTTTCACCAGAATAAAGAATGGACTTCTGTAGAGAGGAGAAAAGTAATTTATGACATGCTTGCTGTAATGAGAGTTTTAGCACAAACGTCAGAGGTGACGCTGTGGAAAGCATTCTTACCTGCTCTCATTCTTCTGTTAGGCATGAGTAAAACACTGAACAGAATCATCAGACGTGACGGTTTAACAGTGATTTTGGAGTCAGTCTTCCACCTCAAAATGATATTCACAAAGGGTTCTGCCAAACACTCAAACTGTGATCTGAATTCAAAGCTGTAGTCAAGAATCAATCAAATACCAGGATTGAATAAAGTCAGCTCTAAACCAACACATGCTATGGAAATACTAAATACGATTCCACTATATCAAAGGTTTGGTTCCTGTAACAATCTCTCAAAACATATGGCCAGAAACAGAAATTAGTTTCACTTTTCCTTTAAAGAAAACACCCTTCATACTGTGGGGTGAACCATTCATACACAAGCTTTTCTGCTATGTTTTGTTAGATCCTGTGCTCTGTTCTTCATGTTAGCTGTCCTTTTCAGACACATACACAGCCAGATTGTATACTAACAGCAAGCCAGTAAGGTTAAGAGAACCTGCAACTGCAAAGTGCTGACATTTTCTGTATTGGTCTGTATGCTCTACTGAAATTCGATTTGAGATGTTGTCAGTTCCAAACAATATTAAAAAATGAATAGATATCAAATTCACGAGATGCATGACCTTGAATTGACGTACAAGCATGGAAATATTAAAGGTGGTATTTCATGAGAAAAAATAACAAATAGCAAATACAAGATTAGATGTCCAAAACAAAAAAAATAAATTTACTTAAATGAGAAATCAAGTGAAGACACAAAAAGACTTTATTTGTCACTCGGCCCTGAACATTACTGGGAAATGGTTGGGGTCGGTGGGTCCCTGATGCTTAGGTTGCGGTTTTGGTTCATTTCATGTTGAACATGATGTCCAGAGGGCGAAATGTTGACTCAGCTGATGGCCCTCAGAGTTAAATAATGGATAGTCTCATAAAAGAAAAATGGATCTAAACCCATTTGCCATCTAAACTTGTCTGCTCTATGAAGCTGGGCCAGCACTCAAACTAAAGTCAAGTGCCAAACATTTTCAAGGGATGCGTCATCAAAACAGAAATATCACAGAACAGCAGTTTTTGGGATGACAAGAATACAGTGTTTATAAGTATTATAATGTTTCAATTATTATTGTATTAAAGCTGCACCATTCAATATTTTTTTTATGAAAGCAATCAATCAAATTACTATGTATAACATGAAAAATGTGTCTCATTGTGACAACCCATAAAGAATTTATCACCCAATGTGGCAGTTCCCATCAGCTCTATATACAGTGGTGTGAAAAAGTGTTTGCCCCCTTCCTGATTTCAAATTTTTTTTTGTGTGTTTGTCACACTGAAATGTTACAGATCATCAAACCAATATTTCAATTGGTTTAAACAAAAATAACACAAGTAAACACAAAATGCAGTTTTCAAATGAAGGGTTTTATTATTAAGAATTATTAAGAATTATTATTATTTTAATTATTATTAAAAATACAAACCTACATGACCCTGTGTAAAATAGTGATTTCCCCCCCTGTTAAAACATAAATCAACTGTGGTTTATCACATCTGTGGAAAGCTGAGTTTAATTCCTCTAGACACACCAAGGCCTGATTACTGCCTGACCTGTTCTCAATCAAGAAATAGGACCTGCCTGACAAAGTGAAGTAGACCAAAATATCCTCAAAAGCTACACATCAAGCTGTGATCCAAAGAAATTCAGGAACAAATGAGAAACGGAGTAATTAAGATTAATCAAACTGGAGAAGGTTATAAAGCCATTTCTAAAGCTTTGGGACTCCAGCGAACGACAATGAGAGCTATTATCCACAAATGGCGAAAATGTGGAACAGTGGTGGACATTCCCAGGAGTGGCCGGCTGATCAAAATTGCCCCAAGAGCGCAGCGACGGCTCATCCAAGAGTCACAAAGACCCCCACAACATCCAAAGAACTGTAGGCTTCACTTGCCTCAGTTAAGGTCAGTGTTCATGACTCCACCATAAGAAAGAGACTGGGCAAAAATTATCTGCATGGCACAGTTCCAAGACGAAAACCACTGCTGACCAAAAAGAACATAAAGGCTCATCTCAGTTTTGCCATAAAACATCTTGATGAGCCCCAAGACTTCTGGGAAAATACTCTGGACTGACGAGACAAAAGTTTAACTTTTTGGATGTTGTGTGTCCCGTTACATCTGGCGTAAAAGTAACACAGCATTTCAGAAAAGGAACATCACACCAACAGTAAAATATGGTGGTGGCAGTGTGATGGTTATTAATAATAAAAAACTTAATTTAAAAACTGCATTTTGAGTTTACGTGTTATTTTTTTCTAATATTTTAATTTGTTTACCTGAAACATTTCAATGTGACAAACATGAAAAAAACACAAACACTTTTTCACACCAGAGTAGTGTTTAAGCCTCTATTAGCCCATTGTTTGTCAATTAACCTTGTTCCCAAACACCTTCACCATAAAAGCTTTATAAGAGTTACATCAAGATCGCTGATGTCAGCATTGTGTTTGTAGCTTCTTCTGGCAAAAAAATAAATAAATGACTGCAGCTTTAAATATAAATTTTCAAAAGTTACCACAAGTATGTATGAATGTAAATTTACCTAATCTAAAATAATTCCAGTATTTTGGTTTAACAATAGCATCTGTTTAGTAATCTTTGCTAGGAAACAATTCACCTTAGAACGCAGCAAAAAACTGAAGTAGATGTGACAAAGGCACATTGTAGAACGCAGGTGCTCAACATAAGTAAACACCATCACCGCCATGTTTTTATTTCAGCAACTTCACTTGTTTCAGTGCCTTAGCCTTTGTTTTTTAGAGATCACCCACAGAAACACACCAGCTTCCCAATTTCCGGTGTGCCTTCACTCTTGTTGTTTTGTTTTCTGTCTGTCTTTTTCTATACAGACCATACAGGACTAGCAGCTAATTTGTGCTGTACTGTATATAAAGTTTCTGGCAGCCAAATTTTTTATCTGTACTGTCTATCCTTCCCACAGTAAACGATAAGTTACCTTGAGCTACTGTAGCATAACTACTCTGTAGTAATGAGAGTTACTTGTCAGCTGACTGTGGTATCCTAGCAACAACAACATAAATATCACGACAGGTTGCTTTTCTTTGGAGGTTTCAACAGAGAGATGCTGATCAGCTCAATATTGTTCAGCCTTTAAAACGTGTCTGGGGTGATTGGTCTCAAATGGTATTCAAGCAGCTTTGTTCCTTTGTCATCATTTTGCTGCGTCCAAATTGCACACGAGCAAGCAGCTACTGGGCATTACACTCACTGTCCATTCACTGTGCACGTATTCACACCTTTAAAGGTCATACACAGTTGGAAAGCACGTATCGAACATTCAGTGGTCTTGAAATATTACAAACATTTGTTGCGAGATTTATTCAACATAATGTCAGCATCGAGTAGTTGTTTGCTGTTGATTTGTTTATTAATTTGATCATTTCTCTCTCTCTCCATCTGTACCCCCTTCTGTCTCTGCTTCCCACGTGCATCCAACACACATTCTGCTCCTGTCCAATCACAATAGCCTTTTAGATGAGAGTCACGTGTCGAGTGCATGTGGATTTTACCTGCTTACAATACACTTCGATCTCTCTCAAGCTACAATATCTCTCACCGTTCCCCTCATATTGAATCACACAAAGTCTCTTTCACACACACACTCATTCCTTCTCTTTCATCTCTTATGGGGCTGACAGAGGTGTCATGGGTTGAGCCCTATTTACAGTTCCCCCCCACCCCCGGTGTCTAACACCGTCTGAAGCCTGGCTATACTCTACTCGCCAGGGGGTCTCTACGGTCTCCATTTTTGAAGGAAATCATATCCCTGTGATGACGTCTCTGCATGTATTATTTCGAGGAGATACTTTATTGATCCCGTGAGGATATAGTTTATGCCCTCGCTTCACAGAGACGTCAGAGAGAAGAGCCGGCTGCACAGCTGGAACCCTTGAGGTGGTAGAGGTTTGGCTCTTTGCTCTAGATAAGAGTTACAGTTTATCCTGTGACCCTGTTCACATCAATTATCTCGTATCCAGACATATTCAGATTGTTTCTTGATCCAGCTGAGGTTAGACTTTTGAGTTAGGCATTAGGTGCTATGAAGTACCTTTCTATTTACGCCCAATCGGCATCCATGGTATCAAACCGTACACAAATTATTAACCACTAAAAGCACAGTAGGTAACCCATCAGTTGTATAACAGAACCAACTATATGAGGCTTAATTTACTTACATAGGCACATATCTGCTTAATGTGGCTTTTCAAAAGTCACGACGTGGCTTTATGTTTCATTTAAAGCCTTTGTATTCTAGAGATATGCCGCAGTTTTGTTGACGTGACGCACTGGGGGCGAGTTTCTATGGAACCGAAACCATAAAAAAGCGTTCTAAAACGGTGTAACCTTGCCATAGTTTAGACACAATATGAATTGTCTTTTGCTTCACATTTTCTATTCATAAATGAATAGAAAACAGTAACAGATTCCCTCACGCCTCTCATGAGCATGAAGCTTGAGGATGTGTTTTGTTTTGAGCATGTAATTACTCAACTCCTATATAAGTAGTTAGTTTCTCAACCAATGTGTTTCGGCTAAATTTCTTATTTATCATTTATTGCATATATGCCGGTAGCTTGTTGTATCATATTGCATGGATGAATGGAGAATGTTGACTGCAACAATTGTCTTTTCCTTGATATTAAGTACTTTTACATAGTTAGGTTGGGGGGTTAAACATGACATCGGTAAGATTTTTTTGTATGTAGTATTTCTTCAAAACTCTGTGCCTCAGTGTGTGTGTTAGCTGTGCTCACTGTATCACTGTAATTATGAATATTTATTAGTATTTTGATCATTGACACAAGCCTTAACACCTCTGAGGGCATTTTCCCAACATGTTAAACAATTCATCCAGCTATCTGTCCATCTGTTCATCAATACACCATCCTTTTCCTTCAACAAATATATTACACTGGATACTGAGCAAGGATATGAACTGCTGAGTGTTCATCCTTAGTGCTGACTTGGCAAGCACTCAAAGTGCTCAGGAGCTGGCCGGCCCTCATAGTTATACAGTAAGCTTGTTCCTGCCAGAAGCTTCATAGCTGCAATTATTTGTCACTTAGAGGTGGAAATGGGAGGTTTAGGGTAGGAAAAGGTCAGACATTGTGTGTTGATTATACTTTGTAAAAGTCTAATTAATTAGTGTTAAGCAAGTTATATAGTAGTATAATTCTTAATTTTTGTATATTTTATAATTATTAAATTAATTATTGTGTGACGAATAGCTTCATACCCACTGCATGGGATGGCTCGACTCGCTTGGAGCCATTCTTTTTTGGTTTTCCATTGGCAAAAGTTGTGCATTGTACCTGGTACCCGTTTCTTTTTTTGGTATCACCTCGGTTGAGGTTCCAAGCGAGCTGAGCCGATTCTAAAAGGTGGAGTTCAAACACTGCAGGCTGCTGATTGGCTGGATGGAAGAACTGAAGGGGTGCTTAGTTGAGAAAAGCACCTTGTACCAAAAGTAAGTCAAGCCGAGTGGAAACAAGAGGTCATTTTCTTGAGATAACATGATAATTATCCGTAAAACTTAGTTAGGGTTAGGTTGCACATTGACACAGCTGAACAGGTTTTAACCCTCGCTCTCTGGGTTCACTGGGTGTTTGGCAGATGAGTGGGGATGTAGGCTAAAGAGGTTTGGTGGAGTGACTGCCCTCTGATGCTCCGAAACTGACGCTGTTCTTACCAGCGATCTTGCAGGTTCATTGCACATCACACTGCAAAATGGGATTTATTATATTTTGGTTGCAGTTTGTAGCTAAGTGTATATGAATTTTAACAGAACACAGAAATGCACACAGAGACATGTAATACACTGTGTCATCTATTTATGCTACTGATTTGAAAATGCACCAAAACTTATTTTGACCATAGTTTTGACAAATTCAAAACTTTATTAAAATATTGTGTGTAGCCAGTAATCTATATCGGTTGGTGTCAGTGTTTCACAATATGATCTAGGACCAGGACCCACGTCTTGGATTGATGACAAAAACTTTGACAATCAAACTGTTGTCAGCGTTTGTCTGGGACAAACCAAAATCATTCCATGCAGAGGTTCCTTTATACTTAAACTGTGACCTGTTGGCTCAGTGGGTCTTCAGCATTTTAAGTTTGTTTTAAAGGTAAAGAGAGTGAGCGAAAACACCATGATCTACTCCACCAGCCAGGTAATCCCGCCTCATAGACAATGAAATAAATCACTTCCCAATAACCCAATCTTCTTGTCTGAAAACAAACACATTCTTTCCTGTCTATAGCATTGTCAGCGGCAATGCCTAGTGTGTAGTTATAGAGGTACTTTCTCTCATTTACTTCAGTTTTCCCCACATTTTTTCATTAATTTAAAGTTTTTCCATCCAGTTCTCTTTACTCAGACGCAAATGACTCACCTGCTCACATAAACCGTAATATCTGTGAACCAGCAAGTGTTTGCCCTCATCCCCCTGTCGTCTCTCCCTGTTTAACATAGTGTTCATTAATAGGCAGACGCCTCTGTGTGGTAAAGGTAATTTTCTTGGTTTTGCTACACCGATTACCGTCACGTCGTCTTAGATTCTGTCTGAAACAGATTTCCCTGCTCTTATTTCCATGGTGCTCCCAATCTCCAGTCACTCTTTAGGTGCCAGACTATGAGAGGAGGAACTTCTGTAATGGCTAATGTGTGGTACATGGGTTTACACATGTTCTAATACACAGCTGTGTGGATACTGTACTATAGTCAGTAGATTTCAGTAAGAATATGTCAGACAATGAAGTTCCTACACTAAGGTAAAGAAAAACTTAAAATCAGGTTTAATACACTACTGTACTGATCAGACCACAGTAGTGTAAGTGTACAAATATGATTTGGGTATTGGAGGTGATCAAATAAATAAAACAGTATTGACACATTAGAGGATTCTCCTCCCCTTCCGCTATCTGCCGTATTGGTACCATTTTGTAAGGGCACCATCGCTTGCAGAGATATCTACTGAGGTTAGCATGCTAACCAGCTAGTCCCAGCCTGTCCTGTCTCATAATTTAACATTGTACGTCTATAGCTGATAGTCTGACAGGCCTCTCCCTGGTAGTTGTAGCTGGGATATGTGTGCGGTTGGCAAGTTCACTATGTTTCACAAGCTGTCTTAGCTTTTTTTACTCAAATAAATATACAAAATAAACTCACAAAATTTAGAGAAAGGAAATGCTTACACCTGTTTTCCATATTAAACAAGTAAATCTTTGTCTTTCCCTGAGTCAGAGTTCCCCGCTGTAGCCGCTGTAAATCACCTCTGTACTGTATTACCTGTGGTCAGATTGACCTCTCTGAGGCTATGTTTGTGTATCAGGAGAGGATGTAGTGTTATTAGTGTCTTATTCTAGCCTGTAAGCAAGAAACGTTGCACCAAACTCCATTCGCAAATCTCTGATTTTAAAGTTCATTTGCTTCTCCGCACGCATGATTCGAGTCTTTTTCTGAGCCGCTGTGAATCACCTCTGTACTGTATTCCCTGTCGTCAATCTGGCCTCCGTATGTCTTCCTTGCAGCAAAGCTCCCCGCCGGCATTCCCCACTGGGTCGCCCTCGCCCTGGGTCTCAAAACCACCTCTTCCCGGTGGTGCAAAGTTCCTGTGCTGGAGGCCACCTGATAGGAACGCTACTAGCTGAAGAGTTAACTGAGCTAGCTAACGGCAGCTGCAGTTCGCAGCAGTTAGCAGTTATTGATATGCTGCCCCCTATTTGTTTGGAGTATGAATTTGACAGGAGGCCAAAATCTTAAAATTCTTACACATTTACATACACATGCACCTTTAAAGAAATACAAACAAGCCAGAGCAATTTTTGCCCCTAATAGCTTCAGCCAGACCTTTCTCTTTTGCTGGCATAGCGCTAAAGTGTAGAAATCTGTCTTGTCTGGTCATTTATTATCAACCTGCAATGCCTGTATGTAAATCTCACATATCATCCAAATAAAATGTTGCATTCTTTCTCTGCTTGTGCCTGATGTTGCTCTGTGTGTCAGCTCTTGGCCTACAGATCTCTTGTGCACACATGAGCGTATAAGCATACATGAATATTCTAACTTGCACTCATTGTTAGTCTCTCTGAGTGCCTGTAAATTTCTTCAGATGTGTTGTGATAATACTACTGAGCAGTTGCCACTTTGTGCTCTGAGTCAAATATGTGACATGCAGTGAGCGTGGCTGACACAGTGCCATCTGTGTTATGTTGTGTGTGGTGCAGGATCCCTGGCAGGCTCAACGACAGACGCACTCCCCTCGGAGAGCTCAACTGGATCTTCACAGCCATCACCGACACGATCGCCTGGAATGTGCTGCCTAGAGGTGAGGCTTTACATACAGAGACACACACACTGGAGATGCACAGTAAAACTTCTTTAATCAAATGTCACCATTTTATTTTCCACAGTTACCATATTGACAGTATAATTCCAATTTATCACAACTTGGGTCTTATTTTTATAGTTTTGGTCATCAGTTATAATAGCATTGAGGTAATTGTTGAAATCCATCACACTCACATTGCTCAAAAGTCTAAAAGGGCTAAAAACATAAGTCCCTAAAATTGCTGGTCCAATCATTACTTAGCAACTGTAACTAGGTACAGCATGTATATCATGCCTTGGATTTTTCCACGTTCTCTCTCCAATAATGTCCATGGGCCTGTATTAAGTGTTATACTTTGTATACAAAGGTTTTAAAAGGTATTGTCTATTTTATTTTGCCTTTCCAAAACCAAAAAAACACGAGAGAAAGTGTAACGAATTTTTTAACATGTCTGACGTAAAAACAAAATGCTCAGTTTACGATAGCATATGTGCAGAAGAGGGTCCAGGATGCTAACATTAGCATTGCCGTCCTGCTCTTTTGGAATTGGGGAACTTTACACTGTATCCACCCCAGCCTATGTTACCTTAGACAGAGAGAATATCAACAATTCTCGATTAGAAATAAGAACCCTGTTTTTCTCTATCTCTGTTTGAAATCAACAACCCATTATTTCTAAAACGACTAAGGATTTTGTGCGGTAAATCTGGCACCACTGTCATTGTAAACGGCATAACTCCCATGGAAGAACAAAAAGCTTGGCAAGTGTTGCAACACTAACTAAGGGGACAGGTCTAAGCCAACGGTCAAAAATACACAGGTTTCCTAACCTGTGGGACTTTGTTGTACCAATGTCGTTGTGTTCTCAGGTCTGGCGTTTACTTCGGTGACTACAGTGTTGTCATAAGTGATAGAAACAGTGGCCAAAACTATGAAAATAAGACCCCAGTTGTAAGTTGCTGAAAGCAAAAAAGCAAACAACCCGAAACACTGTTCTTACGGGTGTTGAAGGAGATGGAAACACAAACTTGTAAAGATAGCTTAGGGTACACAAAAGTTGTCAAACAGTTAAAAAATATCTACTTTTTTACATGTCTAGCCAAAGATGAAAAATGAAATGAGCCATGTGTTTCAGCTTCCAGGGATACCAAATTAGGACACCTAATAAAAACTGTACAGTAGTGAAGCATCAGCAATACTAAAACTTGGAGAACATCCCCAGTGGTTGAAAATAGTGAGATGTTGATATAAAATGCCAGAAGTGCAGTAAGTGCAGGTTGGCTCCTTAAATGGAGATTAATTGTGTTTAGAGTGTCTAGCGCAGTAATTGGGGACATCATTTTACCCATAATTTGGCGTCCGTAAAAGCAATATGTGCACACATACACATTCAAGCAAAACTCTGCATGGTGTAAACAACAAATATGCACGTGCTTGCGCACACACACACACACACACAGCCACAAACCATTACCCACAGGCTTAGCTTGGCCAGATAAACATACTCACACACTGTTCTTTTTCTGACATACATTTGTCGTTTGCATGCAGCACACACACTTTTGCTCATCGCTCACCTGTCTCTTGTATGCAACACACATCCACAGAAACGCACACACTCGCACACACAAGCACACTCAGACTCCCCCGAGACAAACTGTATCCCAGCTAGAATAGCAATGTGACAATGCTGATGGCTGCCAAAGCCTTTTAAACCCCGGGGGCTCTGCTGTTAATGAAGCAGCCCACATCAGAGAGAATCCCTGTAATGAAGGCACAGCACACCTAATCCAAATCTCTCTCTCTCACTCTGTCACCACACACACACACACTCTGTCACCACACACACACACACACACACACACACACTCTGTCACCACACACACACACACACACACACACACACACACACACACAGCAGCTCAATCACTTAAACGTTTAAACTGCAACAGAATATAGACGGTTAGAGCCAGAGTGTAAGAAGTGGACGTAGTGATCATGACGTCATCCGTTGGTTTGTGGACTGCCGCTTTGAAGCCTCGTGTTTGGCCATTAGGGCGGCGCCATGTTGAGTTTTTGCAACCAGCGGCACCGGACGTGACCAGATTTGGAAGAGACTGTGGAGCCAACGGCTGTGTGCGGAGCTAGCTAGCTTGGTTAGCTATGTGCATCTTTAATTCACGTTAACTGGCATTTTAACCGGTATGGTAATTTTGTCTAGTGAAAAACAGGCTTAAAACTAAATGTACTCACCAGAGAAAGTGAACAGCCAACTCCTAATAAGCTTTTTCAACTGCAATTTAGACACTGCCGTGGGTACGAGTCACTCTAGCCCGATTGACAGGTCGCCATGGTGGCGATTGATTTTAAATGGAAATATTCATACTCCTATATCAAACTATGATTTTTGTATTATATTGTTATTGTTTTATATTGTCATTTGTATTTTTCCAACAAAGTTCAGTTGGCAGTTAACACCAGAATAAGTAAAACAACTGAGGACAGGCCAACTCATTTAATACATTGTGTTTATTCTTTCAGTGTAAATCATTTCTAAAATGTGTCACCCCTTGAGTCAGCTTGCACTCTATGGGTGTAACACTAATAGTAGACACAGGAGTTGTCAGACACTGTCTCTTGTATAATGTCCTTGACACACACACATTCCCTCCCTCACACAAAATGAGGGGAATCACAGTCATAAGCCAGAGATAGGCATGGGGTTGGCCTGACCCCATTAAAGTGAATTAGTGAATTCATTAATGAGCTGATGAAAATGTGACTGCGGCCCATCACTTTAATCTGCAAATCACTGTCTCTCTATATCTGTAAGCATACTCACATGCTCTAATTAAACTTCCTCTGTTTTCCCTCACTTCCTGCCTTTGTGTTAATTGTATTTATTCTCTTCTGTCTCTGACCTGACGGACAATTTCTGTTTGCTCTCTCTGTCTTTAGATTTGTTCCAGAAGTTATTTCGTCAGGACCTGCTGGTGGCCAGCTTGTTTCGCAATTTCCTTTTAGCAGAGAGGATAATGAGGTCATACAACTGTACACCGGTCAGCAGTCCCCGTCTGCCCCCTACATACATGCACGCCATGTGGTAAGACACACACAAACTGCGCTCACACACAGATACCCAGATGTCCTTGGTTGTGTAGAGCAGAAGGCAAGAGGAAGAACAGTCATCCAGAAGGCTTTGCTGTTTGTCCA
>NC_060153.1:28396242-28414668 GCF_021292245.1 Micropterus dolomieu
TCACCACACACACACACACACACACACACACACACACACACACAGCAGCTCAATCACTTAAACGTTTAAACTGCAACAGAATATAGACGGTTAGAGCCAGAGTGTAAGAAGTGGACGTAGTGATCATGACGTCATCCGTTGGTTTGTGGACTGCCGCTTTGAAGCCTCGTGTTTGGCCATTAGGGCGGCGCCATGTTGAGTTTTTGCAACCAGCGGCACCGGACGTGACCAGATTTGGAAGAGACTGTGGAGCCAACGGCTGTGTGCGGAGCTAGCTAGCTTGGTTAGCTATGTGCATCTTTAATTCACGTTAACTGGCATTTTAACCGGTATGGTAATTTTGTCTAGTGAAAAACAGGCTTAAAACTAAATGTACTCACCAGAGAAAGTGAACAGCCAACTCCTAATAAGCTTTTTCAACTGCAATTTAGACACTGCCGTGGGTACGAGTCACTCTAGCCCGATTGACAGGTCGCCATGGTGGCGATTGATTTTAAATGGAAATATTCATACTCCTATATCAAACTATGATTTTTGTATTATATTGTTATTGTTTTATATTGTCATTTGTATTTTTCCAACAAAGTTCAGTTGGCAGTTAACACCAGAATAAGTAAAACAACTGAGGACAGGCCAACTCATTTAATACATTGTGTTTATTCTTTCAGTGTAAATCATTTCTAAAATGTGTCACCCCTTGAGTCAGCTTGCACTCTATGGGTGTAACACTAATAGTAGACACAGGAGTTGTCAGACACTGTCTCTTGTATAATGTCCTTGACACACACACATTCCCTCCCTCACACAAAATGAGGGGAATCACAGTCATAAGCCAGAGATAGGCATGGGGTTGGCCTGACCCCATTAAAGTGAATTAGTGAATTCATTAATGAGCTGATGAAAATGTGACTGCGGCCCATCACTTTAATCTGCAAATCACTGTCTCTCTATATCTGTAAGCATACTCACATGCTCTAATTAAACTTCCTCTGTTTTCCCTCACTTCCTGCCTTTGTGTTAATTGTATTTATTCTCTTCTGTCTCTGACCTGACGGACAATTTCTGTTTGCTCTCTCTGTCTTTAGATTTGTTCCAGAAGTTATTTCGTCAGGACCTGCTGGTGGCCAGCTTGTTTCGCAATTTCCTTTTAGCAGAGAGGATAATGAGGTCATACAACTGTACACCGGTCAGCAGTCCCCGTCTGCCCCCTACATACATGCACGCCATGTGGTAAGACACACACAAACTGCGCTCACACACAGATACCCAGATGTCCTTGGTTGTGTAGAGCAGAAGGCAAGAGGAAGAACAGTCATCCAGAAGGCTTTGCTGTTTGTCCATACACACTGAAGTTAAAGGATGAACAGACTTTTAACACATACTGTACATTCTTTGATTTGACATGAGACAGTGTTGTGTTATTTATGGTATTATATGTGTATTTAAAGATTGTAGCAGTAGAGAGATTAAAAAAAGCTATGAACTTGGTCACTTACGCACACATGGCAAATCTGCTTCAGGGTGTATTTGCCAAATGTTCTGGGCTCCTTTATTAAATGAAAACTCTTCTCTAAAACAGCTTTCCACAGCTAGTACTTTCTTGTTTTTGTAATTTTTCTTATTATTATAAGTAACAGACCACCTGCTAGATACTTTACAAAGCTTAAAGAAATACTCTAACTGTCTTGGAAATATGTTTGTTTACTTATCAGTTTCAACTCTGGCATTCAGCACATGTTCTGGTCTAAGACATGTTTAGCTTAGCTTAGCACAAAGACTGGAAGCAGGGGCTTATTTCATTAAAAGTGTTATATTGCATCTTTTACTGTACACATTGTATCTTGTGGATTTAGCACAGGTAGAAACAGAAAACAGGACACTGTGGTTTGGCAGGGATTTTACCCTTTGGAGCTAATTACTGCCCAACAACACTGGGGTTGGTGACTGTATGCAGCATATTAGTTTTTCACAGTTGGGTTTACATAGTATCCTGACTCAACAAAACCCAGGAGAGTCTTAGATGTTTTGATGACTAGGTAACAAATTAGAACACGACAACAAAAAAAAAGGGTTCAAAGGTTAGCTGTTCCCTGGATCCAGGTGTTGAGCTGTTTTTCTCTACAGAATTAACAGTGATGACAGCGACATTTATCTTCTCAACAAACTCTTGAGTGATAAAGCAAAAAAAAGTTTTTGCCAAAATATCAGCGTATTCCTGATGGAGGCACAACTGTGCGTGTCGAAAAATAGTGTGAGAAACGGAGCATCGCAGTCAGACCTCAGATGGTAGAGCATGATCTCTCATTTACAACCACTTCATGTAAAAATAGGACAAAAGTGGTCCATCAGCCAATAATACACATTTCATTCCCATAGTTCAAGCAACATTCATCATACAACACAGAAAAACAAAATGAAATGCTATAATCACTCTCAAAATAAATGCTGTTGAGAGAGTGTGAGACAAAACATGTAGCTGTTTTTATTTGCTTCTGTGCGGTGGCATATGCACACGCCTCGTTCATGCTAAGTATAATTTCCATGGTTGTTTTGTCAGTTATTTCTGTATGTTAGCTGTTGGCAGTGTTGCTGTATGTATTGCTGTCTGCTTCATAGCAGAGGCAGACACAGTCTTCACCGGCAGCAGCCTCAGTCGTCCTGAATGCTGTGCAGACAGACACAAGACAAGTTGTGCTAAACATGGCAGATGTAGGTTAAAAGCACTTGTACCAAAACAAAAAATAAAACTATACCAGTCCACCAAAAAAGTTTTTTTAATTACTACACAACACAAATCTAAGAGTCTTGTCCCTTTCACTCACACAGCTTGAGGCTTTTTAACCATTTACCGGTTTGTCCTCCATGTATCTCATTACTAGACTGTTAAACAGACACACAGGCGCTCAAAAGCCTCCTGTTGTCCATTGACTTTACATACGCCTCCACACTATGTAAGAAACATTATCCTATCATCTATCTCCATTTAGTTACACAAATACTTCTCCCACTCTCCATTGTTTCTCTTCTTGGTCTTCTATAAATGCCTCTATCTCTCCCACTCATTATGTGGCTCGAAAAGAAAAAAACAAAAACCTTTCTCACTTTCTTTGCCTCAAGCAGCGACTTGTTGTGTAAGTCCCTGGCATCACTTGATGTAAAGAACACTGCTCCTTGCTCCTTGAGCAAGCCCTAGTCTGTCTTTCCTCACTCGTACAAGCCCATTATTTTAGATTGCTGGTGTATTGCACTGTTTACCGCCAAAGAAATTGGGAGTTGCACTTTGTTTCGCAGTAGCCACATGCAGTATTAAGGAGGACAGAATAACGACGGAGAGGTGCTTTAAGAGTGTGGGAAACAAGACTGAGTGAACGATAAAAACTGGATGTGCCAGAGATAAAAGGCAGTGCTAGAAAAATAAAAGTATGGATCAGCATAGATGGGGGTGGGGGATGACGATGGAGAGGGGGAATTAAGCAGTTTAGGGGCTTGTTGATCGATGTTGGTGCCCAAAAACAAACAGCAATTGTTATTCAGAGCAGAATAGAGGATAGCAGATAAACCTGATTACTCCCTTGTGGGCAGTTTCTGTGTGGGAGTGTGTGTCTACTTTATATGTGTATTGTCAGTGCGCGTCGCTGCACCACTCTGCAGCCAACAGGAAAAAGAGCTTAGTCAGCCACCAACTGGTCCCCTGCACTCCTCTGTTGTCGGCTGTCCCCTCATCTCACACACCACACACTTGGTTTTGGTGAGTTACTCATTCCTATTGGCAGGCATCATGCAAGTCAATGTTGTCATTTCAAACGGTGCGGCAGCCTCCTCCCTGTGAGCGTGTCGTTGCTGATTAGACTGCTCTATCTGCTTGTTTGCACACCTTTGGATTAGATAAACCCCAGCAGGGATGGAAATTTGTTGACAAAATTTCTACACAGATTCCAATACCAGTACTTAAAATTAAGAAATATCCTGTTGATACATTTCTTGATGATGGAAAACATTTCATATGGAGACATTAAACCAAAAGGGTTTATTTGCCTCTCGAATAATGTAAAGACTTATTGGAAGGTTTCATTATTTTACTACTTTCTTATATTCGTTGATACCTACTGTTTAACCCCTTCAATTACATTTTTGTTTAGTTTTTAATGCATTAAAAAATAAGGTACAATACATAATGAAACAAACTGGCCAAAAGAGAACAAACAGTAAACAATAAAGAACTACTGGATCCCAAAAACGAAGAAAAGAGCTAAAATAATCAAGTTCAGATGAGCATTATACTGACTTCACACAGGCATTTTACAAAAGGCTGAACACGGAATCAGCAGCCATGCAAGTTAATAGTACATTCACACAGCATGTAGAGGAAAGTAAGTGGCTTCATGGGGCTTGGACCTGAAAAAGTCAACCACATAGCCCATTATAATATAAACTTCCATTATTTTCTGTGCAAAAGCAATCATTAACATAGAATAAACAAACTTATCACAATCACTTGCAAACCCAAGACAAACTGTGAGGCTCAAGTTGGAGATGTGGGGTGGGGCGCAGTTATCTCAATTTATTCTAAGGGGGAGTCCATTCTAAGTCCAATCTAAGGCGCTCAAATACTCACCCAATAAAATTCTGGATCTTAGTCTGGGCAATTTTACCCCCAAATTCTTTCTTGGGTGAGAGCTTCATGAGAAACAATGAGTTACTATTAAAATATATAACCACCATACCCTTGTCGATGGGAATTTGTGTTCCCCCACATTAAACTAACTACAGGGTTGCTGGTTCCAATCTGTAAAATACGTTCCCTCTCAATTAATTGCCAATTAGACTTAGTTAGTGATTTTTAAAACCATGCTGCTATCGAGCACTTACTATAGCAGATGCTCTGCGAATATGTCAAATAGAACACAAATAACTCTAACTTCACTGACATGTGCATCTATTAGTCTTAAAATATTTCACAAATATCATACATAGCAGGGTTATTTATTTGTACGGCTGTACATAACAATTATTTTTCAAGTCGATTAATGTAACGGTTATTTTTTCCGATTAGTCAATTTATCTAACGACTAATTTTGTGTATTCTAAAGGAAAAAAGTTCCCTATTACTCGATTAACATACCAATTTATCCAAAATAACTGTACTGTTATTGTTGTCTGTACTGTTAGTTTCAGCGGTTTCTCGCTCATATGTGTCCCTTAAATAAATAGAAAATATGAAACTGCTGAATATTTCCATGACAGCAGCGGGGAAGAAATTACTTTTAACATGAAGGTGATAAAGAAATACTGCGTGTCCTCGTGCTGATAATGACCCATGCTTGTGTGGACACAGAAGTAAACACGATCTGCGGTGCTGCCGTCTAGACAAAGTGCTCCGGGATGCTTTCGCTTCACGTGTTCATGCTGCTTCACGTATTCGTGGACAGCAGTTGTGCTGCAGTGAAGCTCCCGTAAGGACGTTGTTGAGTGTCTGTCTAAAAAACTCCCAGACTTTAGACAGTCGAAGGCGCAGTCTTGTAGCAAGAGCTTGTCCGGGGGAATCCCACAAACACCGGATGCAGCGACGCTTCGACGATTTACGCAATCGATTACTCGCCCCTGCCCCTAATTATTTGTTTGCTAAATGCATTGTAAATACATACAACATATGTGTACAAGTGCAAGTTGAGGTCTTTGCTTCAAATCTGCTGGATCATTTGTGGTTCAACCAGTGTTTACACCATCAATCTGATATTTACATGGTCTGCTTTCTCTAAAATCAGACCTTATATAGCAGCAGAAACCTTGCAAAAGGAGTAACACCTTTTCTTAATAATGCAGTAAGGAATGCACTGTTGACATTTTTGCTTGAAGGCTAAATGTTTTGCCTGCTGCGGTGGCAGCTGAATTTATAAATTCTCCCATTTAGCCTGAACTTGTACCAGCTGACACGAATGCTGGAATAAATTGCCTTTTTGATGACTTTTAGAACAATTTAAAAGTAGTTGACAGAAAAAACAATACCAGCTGCCAAAATGTACCTCCTAGTTTTCTTATTAGACAGCAGTGTTTTTTTAGCCACATACTTTGCCGTGTGTTTGCGTGTTATACATACATAACAGCAGTGGATCCACGGTACCTTTAACGCTGTGCTGTCGGCCAGGAGTGCAACTCTATTATACTGCTCTCAGCTAATGGGAGAAGCTGTTTAAGCAGCAGAGAGAGTCTCTGACAGAGTGAACTCCGTGTCACTCGTTCAGCATCACATTACATCGCAGTGCATCGACTGGGAACATGACTCAACCCCTCACTCGTGCTAACTGAGAGGAAAAAGCCCCATCGAGGCCTTGAGCTCAATTTGATGCAAGAAAAAGGAGCCGGAAAGTGGAAAAAAAAGAGACTTGGACAGAAAGAATAGAGAAGCTGCGATAAGGTCTGATGTGAGTTGCATAACCCCATGAATTAGATATGACGACCATGAGAGAACGCTGGCGTTTAGAGAGGGATTCAAGGCTCCTTGCTGCCCCCTCCAGGACCTGAGGCTGGAAATTTAAAGAGCTGTTTGTGCAGGGAGGAGAGTGCAAGGGCGAAAACTGAAGCTGTGGAGAATGAGTGGGAATGGTAGGGTGGAGAAGGAAAGCCATGACCATGGACTTGTTTCTCTTGCTTCAGATCGTAATGAGATTCCTTTTCAGTTGTAACTAATGTGTGTGGTTTGGTGGTTATTCCTTATAATGTGTGTCGTAATTCTAATGTATGTGTGTGTGTGTGTGTGTCACCTCTCTACAGGCAAGCGTGGGACCTGGCCGTGGACATCTGCCTCTCTCAGCTGCCCACTATCATTGAGGAGGGCACTGCCTTCAGAGTAAGTGTGTGTGTGTGTGTGTGAGAGAGAAAAATAAACAGACCTATTTTTTATTTCAGTTGAAAGGGAGAAAGGTGCTGCGTCTGTGTTTTTGCGAGCGTGTGTGTGTATGCGTATAGGTTAGTGGTCACTGGATACCTAGCACTGATGGATGGCTCTTATCTTGGATCTGTCCACCACTGACGCCTGTAAACATCAACAGTGCTCCTTTGCTGTCCTCAACTAACAGCATCTCTATACGTCTTTCAAACACACATACTCATTCCCTAATACTTCAAGTGTGTCAAATACAAAAATGACTGACCCTGCAGTGTATTGTTATGTTTACTGACATGGCTGGGGACAGTGATGGACATGCTGAGAGGAATGGAAACACGCTGTGGGAGGCTGATAGACCTGATGATGGCGTGTGTGTGTGCAGACATCTGCTTTGTGGTGCAAACTGATCAGAAAACCCATAGAAACCGAGAAAGTGGCAGCAGAGCAGCTTTTCCCCGATGTTACCTTTTCTCTCCTCCACCTGGCCCTCGGAGGTGGGCTTCTTCTCCGTCGCTCCCCCGGGGGCAGTTTTCCATCCTTGATCCTTCCTCTGCTTCCTTCTGCACTCTGGCTGAAAACACTTACCAGCACCGTAATTGAGCCTCTGAGGACTACTAAAGTAGATCTTCCCTCTCTGTCTTGCTCTTTCCGGAGCCTTTAATTCCTCTCTGATGTGCTCCAGCTGTTTACATTATTGTCTTGGTCTCTGCCACAACTGAATTTAGAGCTGGAGAAAATCTTTTACCGATTTTACAACTTCTATTTTATTTTGTACTCTTGACAATGCTTGAGTGTTATAATAAATGTTTAACCATATAATGCTCCCCTTACGGCCCCTCAGCCAAATATATTGGGTTTTTTTCAGTGTGCCATATGGATATAACAAACACCAAGAAAAATCAGATTTCTGTATGAATAGTATACATTGAAAATAAGGGGGGGGGGGAGAAAGGCCTTTGAAGCTATTACAAACCCTCATCTAAATTTAATTTACAAAAGTCATAAATATTTTTTCTTCATGTTTTTGTATTTTGTAATTGTAGACTGTCAGACGACGTTATACACCTTTAAACTAAAAGTGAGATTGCTGCGACAGTCGAGTGTTCTACAGGAGGCCATTCAATCCCACACATCAGAACTTTAGCAAATATTGTAGCTAGCCGATTTGTTCAATCATTTTGACTTGGTTAATACATGAATCCCTTTTCTGTTGCTTATCCGCTTCCAGGTTGTGATGATTTAATCCACGATACCATTAGAAAATGTTATTATATGCTGCTGGGAAAACATTGATATAAAAGTAAATAGTTGTAGGACATATTGTCCCGCTGGTTTTTCATCATTACTATAATACTTAACACGGTATGGTCATAATATGGGTATTATATGTCATTCTGTGTGGTATTAAAAAGGTCTTAAATTTAACTCGGTGAAACCTGCAGAAACCCTGAGGGTCTCAACCTCTATGTCCCCACCATCATTCATTTTATGTTATCAGAGTACAAACACACCCCCAAAAAGCTATTAGTGTATGAAATATGAATGTGAAGTATTATAATAAAATGTTTTATTAAATTCAGGTAACTTCGTAAATAATAATTTTCTCGGGCTTAAAATTCATTCGGATTTCCATTGTACGCCAGGGAAGTTGGAATTAAATTTCATCCTAGGGGGTATTAAAAAGGTCTTTAAAAGTCTTAAAATTTAACTTTGAGAATCCTGGGGGTACCCTGATTTAGTTTTATTAATTAATAGAGATACTATAATTGTAGTTAAGATGCCAATACAATGTTATCTATCATGAAGCATCAGGTCTCTATCAAGGAAACTAAATGTTATTTTGAGTTTTATGTTCCAAAATGCAGCATTAAAGCCTCTTTATAGGAGTCTCTAAGCGGGGCCTATGCTCACCATACGCCACTTTCTTCATGTATCAGTGAGTATGTGACAGTGTGTATAGAGTTATTAAGCTTTGATTATGCACAAATTAATTTAGCCATCCACCCGAGAAGCCTTGATATTTCCTCCTTTCTACATCCATCAACAGTCTACACAACGCTGTCGTAATTCCCGCTGCAATATTAACACTCAGCGTGATCAAAAACTCTGCGGCCAGCAACCAATCAATCAGGCAAACTGCCATAGCTGCAGAGAGAGAGGGAGAGAGAGGGAGAGGGAAGGTGATCATGATAGATCAGGATTTATGTCGTTACTGCAGTGCAGTGTCACTTCTTAGCTCATTGTGTCAGGGCTTTTATCAAATGATAAGCTAGTCACTGCAGACTGGCTCATTACCGTGTGTGTGCGCGTATGTGTGTGTGTGTGTGTGTGTGCGCACGAGGAAGAGAGAGAATAAGTAAGCACATAAATTCTTTAAAACCATGACAAGCACTGTGTGTGTGTGTGTTTTGTGTCCACAGCACAGTCCTTTCTTTGCGGAGCAGCTGACGGCATTTCAGGTGTGGTTGACGATGGGCGTGGAGAACAGAAACCCTCCTGAGCAGCTCCCTATTGTACTGCAGGTACAAGCGCACACACACACACACACACACACACACACACACACACACACACACACACACACACACACACACACACACACACACACAGAAACACACTCTTTCTCTGTTTTGATTTCAATTTCTCATTTTCGCTAAGTATCATATGTAAATTCAGTTGTTTTTCCAAAGCATACAAAGATTAAAGTGATTCTATGAGAAATTAGAAATTATGAACAGTAAACATTAAAGAAAATCATTATAATTTTTATATATCTTGTGTACCCTTTTATCTGACCAAGATTTATGTTGATGCACACTGTTCACACAGTCCTGTACAAGAGAAAATGCTTTCAAAAATATACATGCTTATATGTGTCAATTAACATCTAACATCTAATCTAAATTAAATGAATATTTGATGGGACCACCCTTTGCCTTCAAAACAGTGTCAGTGCTTCTAGGTACACTTGCACAATGTCAGGGATTTTGTAGGCAGGTGTATGTTTAAACAGTTATACCAAACAGGTGATGATCACCTAATGATCACCAGTTCAGTATGTAGGTTGAAACACAATCATTAACTGAAACTGCTGTCTCGGAGGAATACTGGGTGAATAAACTAAAACTTTAATCGGTTAACAGGTTATTTGTCATCTGTTTGTCTTGTGTTGTGGAAGCAGACACCAAACTGAGCTGTAGTTGTTTCTGTGGCCCCCAAACAGAAAAGGAAGCTTTTCACAATCAGACAGGTCCATAAAGCCTGTGGAATCTTTTGCAGAAGCTTTTCTAAAATGTCTCTTGTCTTGTTTAATTCTGTTAGCTTTGATGATAATTCAGCATTATAATTATAACTCAGTGTGTAATCTGAAAACATTTGTAGTAGTAGTCAATACTGATGGCTTAAGGAACCATGATTACAGATTTCAACAAAACCAAAAGACACAAACCAAAGTAAACTTTAGGGAGTGTTGAAGAATATGAAATACAGCAGAGAAGAAATAATAATAGTGGAATATGCTGATGCATATTATGCAGGAAGCTCTTTAATTCACTCATTGTCTCATTTTTTGCATCATTAAGTTTCTCTAGACAGCAGTATTCACACTCGTACACCAGTATCGTCACTTTATTCCATTCATCTTCACATTTAAAATGAAGTTGCAACAGCAATTTTCCACGATTGGACCTTAAAACATTTCAGTAACACTTGTAATATATCTCCGGTTTGAATTAAAGGCAGAGGAGGTGCCAAATATCAAGCAGGCACTGCAGCTGCTTGAATTGAAGAACTGTTTGATCAGAGGAATTGTGCAACATTTCTGTAACCGACACCTATGTTTGAATGCCATTTCTTTTACAGATTCATGACATCAGATATGTTGAAAGAGGCCTTATTCTCCATTATGCATGTGGAAACTCATTGCTGCAAAAGCATCTTGATTAACAAACACATCACATGCCAAGAGTCATTACCTTAGAAAATTACGATTACAGCAATACATTTTTTACTATCACTCTCACCGCTCTCCTCTCTCCCTCCATTTATTTATCTTTATCAGACACTATTACTTCCAGGTCACCACTTAAGATCTCCCAGCAAAATTCTTCCTATAATTTGAGCATTGGTAGGACAGTTTTCTTCATCACCTCCCTGCAACAAAGCCTGTGTGATAAGAACAGTGGCGGCTGTGTTCCCTGTAGTGGCATTAGATTTGTTAGGGATGCTTTAATTGGGGTGAAATCTTGCTAAAGCCTTGTAGTGTACATCAGCTGTTGAGCAACAGTCCCCTCCTCTTCCCTCTTCCTCCTCCCACCACCACCATCCCGTGGGGTTGTACAGTTGTGATGTTGTATTATATCACAGCGTAGTAGTGGTGTGCCACTGTCCGTGTTGAATGGTAATTTCCTGCTGACTCAGCGCGTCCATACAGCAGTTTTGTCGGGACCCGTTAAAAGCCAGACTGATTGGAGAGCACTGGATGGTGTGTGAAGTAACGTGTGTGTGTGTGTGTGTTTGCTGTTGATATGGATTGAGAGAGAGAGAGAGAGAGAGAGAGAGAGAGAGAGAGAGAGCAAGTAAAGCAGCAGTATCCTTTAAGATTATGCAACATTATGCAGCTTTACACCATGAGGGCAAAGTAATCTCAAGGCTACCGTGTGCTCTCTGATGTAACGGATGGACACATAAACAGGTTTTATACCCTTTTAAGCACACGGTTGCATAAGAAGGAACTTAAAAGACCGGTGCATTCTTAGAGGATTTACGATTTGATTCTAACATAAAATCTGGCTCTATTTGAACGATGCAAAGAGCGTCAAGAAATGGTCAACAGAGAGTACTCCATCAATAATGCCGTTTAATGAAATGAGCAAAGGGAGAACAACAGAGCTCGGGAAGGAGAGATACGGTGCTGCGTTGTCTTGACAACAGTCATCCTGAAAGGATTAACAGATTTTGCAAAGGGATTACTACACTCTAAATTGTGATGTTTCAGGACATTCACCTATATTTAACATCAGGTGTCTGTGAAGTGTTTAAGGCATAAATAATATAATTACATGTCAGTGTGGCTGTCACGGTTCACACACTCACAGCGGGATGATAGGAAGTGCTTACTCATCACACTAAAGGAGATTGGAGTCAAGGTGTTACACAAATAAGGAACGGAGACAAATATGTACACACACCTTCTTGCGCATTGTAATATAGCAGCAGTGCTCAGGGACTGTATTTGCATCCCTGCTATGATGAAATGACACATGTATGTTCATGCATTATTTGGATCATGTGCATTAAATGTGCTAATGTGTGTGTGACTCTGTGGAAAATATATAATGCTAAATTAAATTACATTAAAACAAACCTTGTCGATAATAAGATGGTGTTTGAAATTGCTGTAGTCCTCATGGGCTCATCACATTTCTTCTCTTTTGACTGTTGTTACTTGTTACTTTGACCAGTTTTAGCATTACATAAATAGACCTTTTATTTATTTACAAATATTTGTAGTTTTATCTATTTTGCTCAGGCCAACAAAAATATTATCATCTGTTTCTTCCAAAGAATAAAACCAATTTAAAAGGAAGTTTAATGAATAAGCGGCTTCCGTCATTGAGTTTAGGAAAACTAATAACATTAACACAAAAGTCTGATTGCAATAAAGTACACAGACTGTAATACGATTCATAAAATATGAAGTTTAGATGATGTAAACAATTACAGACTTTTTCACTACTCTGTGTGTTCCCCTGTGGTCACTGATGGTAATTTTTCTGACAATCTCCTCTTTGGGCACCACTTTTTTCTTGAAACCTGCACCAGGCATATCAGCACACTGTTTTCTATTGATTACAATGTGCCCCCACGGCGTGAGTGATATGTCAGGTCATGATCCCACCAGGATAGAAAAACGAACACACACACGTACACCCATGTTCCCACGCTCTTCCTTGGAGCTGGAGGTAACCCCGGACCGGTCTTCCCCTGGCCTCCGTCTGCTTGTGTGGTAACGCTCGCCAGGTTAAAGTCACAGAGAACACGAATTATACATTATGTGTTGGTTGAAATGTGTGCATATGAGTGTGTGTGGACCTGGGTTCCTCCATATGCTTGTTCCCACACACACCGTGTGATAGTCACATGGGGATGGACCGGAGTCCAGCCCTCACACAGACTTTGTGCTGCATTGTGCTTAATGCTGCATAAACTACACACCACACACACACACACACAAACACACACACACATACATTTTTAGCACATACCATATGCCTCCTTAAAATAGTTTTCCTTGGCCAAAACTGTTACATCGTGATTCCGTTTGGCATCTCCGCTGCATTGCATATAAACTAAAATGCGCACACACACATACATGCACGGGTATCGTCCTAAACCTGTATCTCTTTGAGAAGCCAAGTGAAATGGGGCCAAGAGGACGCACCCTGTCGCCCACACATTTGTGCTTGCGCAGGCACACACACGGAGTAAGCATGTGTGGAGTGTTAGCGGTAGTGGTGGGAGAGCCACCTGTTTCACTCCACCTCCTCACCCTCTCTGCCGTTTCTCCTGCTGTCCTTCCCCCTCCTCCTCCTCCTCTTCCTCATCCTCTTCCTTCCTCCTCTAATCTCAGGCTCCTCTTGGGTTGGAGGTAGCCCAGTTGACCTTCGACCTTTGCTCTCTTTCAGGTCCTCCTTAGTCAGGTGCATCGGCTACGGGCTCTAGACCTTCTCGGACGGTTTCTGGATCTGGGTCCCTGGGCTGTGAGTCTGGTATGTTCGGATTGTGTGCCTGTTCAAAAGTACTGGTTTCATTTTAAAAATGACTCTCCTCTTTGGATAACATTAACAAAATGTCCTTGGCTGAAAATTGAAGTGCTGTGAAATGTTCCTGTATGTAGCTGTGCAAATAGTTTCAGTTTTATGTGCTGGGGTTTTGAGATATCTCTGTGATTTATACCTACATCAATACAAAGACGTATCAAGAGCAGCTAATCTTTCCAGAAACGGTGTCCCAATTAGCCTGGATGATGAACACTGTGCATTCACATTTAATGTTTTAATGCACACACACTAAACAGGACATCATATCTGAGGAGCACCAGCACAAGTCTTTTCATCTCCATTGTTTTAGTGTGGGGGCTGAAGCTCCTAGATTTCTAGATCTCAGGAAAGTGAGAAACTGTCTTTCTGGAATATGGGTGTACTGACCCTTTAATGTGGAGATCTCTGCTCTTTTTGCTGCAAGATGATTTTTCCAAGAGAAAAAGGAAAGCCCCAAACTTAGAAATAGTTAGTTTGAGAAATATTCTGATTTGCTTTGGATAAAAACACTGTCACATTTGTGTGTTAAAGGACAGGGTCACAATTTTTTAAGTCTGTCTTCCAATAATAGTCAGGTGCCCATATGCTTGTTGAAACAGACTGTTCTTGCTGTATCTGTTCATACTGGCCATCAAGAGATCCCTCCTCAATGTGCTTTCACAATCCTCGTTCTGTGCAGGAATTGATTCACCTCTAAAAGTCACTTGAAACAACATGTTAATTAGTGAACTTTTAGAGTTGTTATTAGATGTGTTTTGAACCTTCCCCCTGCCTCCAGTCTGTATGCTAAGCTAGTATAAACTAGTTGTGTTCTTGCTCCAGCTCCGTACTTCAGACGTCAGAGTGGCATCCATCTTCTCATTTAACTCTCAGACAGAACTAGAAAAAGCATATTCCCTTCCCTTGTGGCCTAAAGAAAGAAATGCTGTGTATTTAGGTGTTTACTGTGATTGACAGGTCACACTGAGCTAGCTTGTTGAACAGAACATGAAGTGATAAGTAAACAGCGAAGTCCCATCTTGAAAGGAAACATTTTGCTGCAGCTGACTTGTAACCTGGCGAGCCAAAATGATACCACTAAAATTGACTTCTTTTCATTACTTGAAAGATGCACGGTAATACTTTCTTAAAATGTTGGATATCTTATGTAATTTGACATAATCACTGGGCCAGTTCCAGCCCTTTCTGCATGGTCACTCACAGTCCAAGTTAGTAGCATGCTGAATCCTCCAAAAGGCAAACTGGCAGACATTTGAACTGAAGTCAAAACTGCATTTGGCATCCCAGCTCCTGCTCAGCTAAATTCCATTTCTGTGTACATGTTTACAATTCAGACCACAGGTGTGTCTTGGTTTTCAAACGTGGACAAACACATTCAGCAGCAAGGCCTGGATCATAACTGCAATATCAATACTGCTCTATAAACACCGGGGCTCTGTGTTTGTGTGTGTGTTTCCAGGCCCTGTCTGTGGGGATCTTCCCCTACGTATTAAAGCTGCTCCAGAGTTCAGCCAGAGAGCTGCGGCCGCTGCTGGTTTTCATCTGGGCTAAGATCCTGGCTGTGGACAGTGTAAGTTTGATATAAAACACTCACGCACAGTTTTTATTTTATCAGCTTTTTTACATCACAGTTTTATTGTTGTTATGAATTCTGTCTGCTGCACATAATGACTCACTGAAGGAACGAAAGAAAAAGTGTGTGAATAGGCAAAAAAATAAAATTCAGTCACATGTATTTAGTGTGAATGCATGCACAATGATGTTTTCATTAAAGCATCTGCATGTTTTCCTTAAAGCTATTGCTATACAAGTGGGATCAGACATTTTGATAAATTCTGTTGATTCTTGGTTGCTTCGTTTGATTCAGTCACATCTGAAATTGGCAACGCTGCTATAATTTTTGCAGTGTTTTTGTTTTTGCTTGATGAAATATTGTTTCTAATTGTCACTAATGTGTTTCAAAAACCTTGGCTGCATTTACTAAATTCTTTTAAAGAAAAATAAGGAAACCGTGTTCTCCCACACACTTTATTTTGTTAATGTGTCAATTAGACTTTGATTAAGACCAGTAAGTTTAGCTGCACTTTGGGTCATATTGCAGCAGACTAAAACATGATCAAATCCTGGACACTGTGCCGAGAGCTTGTGTGTCATGTAAATTCATGTTATTCTTTAGAATAAGTTAAATGATTAAGTTTTATTTCCCCACATGCCTACATAGGGAATTTTCAGTAAGAAAACTCAACAGTGTGCTATGCCACACGTATTCATTCATAGTTTGGGGACACTGCCACCTGTGAATGCTGCATGAGTGGAAAGCAATATCTGCAATGAAGTGAACTCTCTCTCTCTCTCTCTCTCTCTCTCTCTCTCTCTCTCTCTCTCTCTCTCTCTCTCTCTCTCTCTCTCTCTCTCTCTCTCTCTCTCTCTCTCTGCAGTCATGTCAAGCTGACCTTGTGAAAGACAACGGACACAAGTACTTCCTGTCAGTGTTGGCTGACAGTTACATGCCAGTGAGTATCCACTAATGCCGTTTGTACATTTGTAAATAAAGTGACCCTCGTTTAGTTATAATATAAAGGGATATACCGTAAAACTTAAATTTATAGTCGAGTCCTTAATTGCTAACTGTCCCGTTTAAAGCAGGTCTTGATCAGACGCCTGGTCTGGTTTTATAGAAGTTGTTCAGATGTATAAAACCTCTGAAAGCTCACTGGGTCTGTCCGTCGACGATTTACATTCCTTTAGTCTGTAAGGGTCCACCAAAAAAGTTTGATTGTAGTTTATTTCATATCTTTACTGAGTAATAGTTTTGTGTGAAAGGAATACAGTACTTTATATCTTCTTTTCTATAGTTTTTGATGCTTAACTTATTACTTCACTGAATGGTCTGGAGTTGCAACAGAAAAGCTTCAGGCAGGAGTATAACAGTAGATATGCTGAGTCCTTTCTTTGTTACAGGCCGAACATCGGACCATGGCTGTCTTCATATTGGCTGTTATCGTCAACAGCTACAACACAGGACAGGTACGAGTGTGTGTATGAGCATGTTTGGATATGTGTGTATTTCCACTGCACTGCTGTTAATTTGCTTTGCTGGAATCCCAAAGGGAGAACGTAGCACATTGTTCATTTACTTCCCTCACCAGAACCTCAGCTGGTTGTTCTGGGGCCAGCCGTCACTTTGAGAGATTACTCTATCCCCTGTTGTGTATTTCCCAGAGATATTGGTTATGTGACAGTTTTGTCACCAACAGTCACCTCTATAATCTCCATCTCCGTCCCAGCTACCTCCATGGTGACACTTTATCACCGCAAGTGTCACTTCGGCCTGCTCCTGGCCTCTGGTGTTCAATCCCAGAAGCCTTTTGTGTGTGACACTGAGGGTTCGATGTTGGGATGATGTAGCTCATCATTTCATGGAGTACACACACACACTTCCACAAAGAAATATTCTACCAACACTTTTGCTGCCTCTCTCCTGCCCTCTGCGGTTATTTTTCTGTCTAGTTGTGAATGTTATTTGTCTTACATTTTTTTTCTTTACTGCATTACAGTACTTCTCTCTCTTAACATTATATACATGTGGCAAATCAGAAAAGCTATATGCGTTCTCAAGCTCAGAAACACCCATTCTTCTTCTATACCACTGTTCCTTAATGCTCCTACCTTTCTCACAGCCCTGTAAATAATAGATGATTCCCAACATTACAGAGAGACTTTCTGCCTGCTCCACATCTCCATTATTTATCCCTCTTACTTTCAACAACAGCGCTCATTACTGCGGTGTCGCTGTTGCGAACATGTCAGCCAGCACTGGCGTCTTAATATTCCAGCTCTCAGGGTTCAGTTGGTAGGCTCGATCAGAGCTGAGGGAACAACACACTAGCGATCTGAGGCACTTGAAGAAAGTGTGTGTTAGGGGGGGCACTGGGGCACATTTTGTTGCTGCTGATAAAAGATTTGTTGTTTTTCCTAATATATAGGAGACAAACATGGATTCTCAGCACACTGAGTGGGTCTATTTGTTGTGGTTCATGTGGTTATGAGGTTTTGCTTAAAGGGTTTTATGTTAAGTGCTGTAATGGTAAACTCTGCTGCTCTTTCGGTCCCAGCTACCAACTTAAAATAAACATCAGAAATTTAGGTTTTCATTCATTCGAGTCTTTTCTTTTTTGCAGAGATGTTGATCGGTGTCAAGCTAGAAAAACTGGACATTAACGTGAACACTTCAGGCCATTGTTAGGGTTGTGAAGCAATGAAAATGAAAGCCTATTAGGAAAACGGAGGGATCATGCTTTTACTGTGGAACATCTACAGTGGGGGAAAAAAGTATTTGACCCCTTGCTGATTTTGCAAGTTTGCCCACTTACAAAGAATGCAACAATCTATAATTTTAATCATATGTACATTCTAACAGTGAAAGACAGAATCCCAAAGAAAATTCCAGAAAATCACATCATATGAATTTATTAAAATTGATAACCATCTGATGAGGAAAAACAAGTATTTGACCCCCTGGACAAACAGCATGTTAATATTTTGTAGAAAAGCCATTATTGGCCAGCACAGATGTCAAACGGTTTTTATAGTTGGTGACAAGGTTTGTGCACATTTCGGCAGGGATGTTGGCCCACTCCTCCCTGCAGACAGCCTCCAAATCATTCAGGTTCCGAGGTTGTCGCCTGGCAACTCGAATTTTAAGCTCCCTCCAAAGAT
>NC_060153.1:28414768-28476300 GCF_021292245.1 Micropterus dolomieu
TGGTGTGGTGCTTCTTCCATTTCCTGATAACTGCACCGACAGTTGATCTTTTCTCTCCAAGTTGCTTTCTGATTCTCTTGTAGCCCATCCCAGCCTTGTGCAGATCAACAATCTTGTCCCTGATGTCCGTAGAAAGCTCTTTGGTCTTGCCCATGGTGCTGATGTTGGATGCTGGGTGTTTGGGTGTTGACAGGTGTCTTTTATACAGGTAACGAGGTGAGGCAGGTGTATTTGATGTAGATAATTGGTTGGGATTGGGGCTGTGTCTTAAAGAAAGACTAACTGGCTTGTAGGAGCCAGAATACTTGCTGTTTGGTAGGGGGTCATATACTTGTTTTTCCTCATCAGATGGTTATCAATTTTTATAAATTCATATGATGTGATTTTCTGGAATTTTCTTTGGGATTCTGTCTTTCACTGTTAGAATGTACATATGATTAAAATTGTAGATCGTTGCATTCTTTGTAAGTGGGCAAACCTGCAAAATCAGCAAGGGGTCAAATACTTATTTCCCCCACTGTATATAGGAGGTGCTGCATGTTATTCACAACAGCAGCAACACCAATTAAAAATTTGCTAAATGGACAGACTGGATTTAATAAACAAATGAAAACTCAACACGTCCTGCACATTGGGGCGGCCCAGGGGCCCAGTGGAAGGCACTGTGGCCTCACAGCAAGAAGTTTGCGGGTTCCCCATACTCAAATACATGTTAAGTTCTGCAGTCAGTGCCATTGACCAGTGACACTGGCTCAGATCTGGAGTTGGTCCCTGGTCGCTGCTCAGTGGCTGTCCACTGCTCCCTTGGGGATAGGTTAAATGCAGAGAATGAATTTTGCTATGTGTATGTGACAATAAAGTCCCCTTACCTTACCTTAAATTGTTTTTCACTTAAAGCCTTAAAGAGAAGTGGCTCAAAGGGCCTTATTATGCCTCCCTTTCCTAGTGTGTTTTTAATGTGAAACTTCTGCAGGACAGATTACATTTTATTGACAGAATTTTAACACAGATAGAAAACATAGCAACGTGGAACAGATGGGAACTAATTAAACACAGCACTCCATGCACATATTTTTCACAGTAAAAGCCTTACCGTGTTTCAAATCCCAGTGTCAAGTCTTTTAATGTGAAACAGAAGGGGTGATTGGAATCAAAAAGTGAATCAAAACTGTATTTCTGTTAAAAAGAGAAACTGAGCATCAGAGTGGTGAGTACAACATGACTCTGTTGTTGTACCTTTTTCTTACTTTTCGCAAAGGTTATCGTCCTTTACAGTCAATCAACTCACTGTACTTGTGTTACCTCATGAAAACAAGCACAAAAGACCGTGAAAAAGGAGATTACTTGTTAATGCTCTGCACAAAATAAAGAAAAACAAAATAAAGATACCAGCATTTCCATTGTACTTTAGACTCGCTCAAAGCTTTGTGGACCAATTACCTTATGATGACAGAAAAAAAAAAGATTTGAAGAGTGCTGAAGGGGTTCAAAGGAATAAGTCATACTGCTGCAGAGCTCATAATCTTTTTTTCCATCACACAGTGTGAGGTTACAGGTTAGTAGCGATTAACTGGCTAATGAGGTACATATCTGCTTCTGGCCTGAGTTGCTCACAAGGGTTAAGACTGATATATAATCCACAGATTGTCATTTTGTTTAAAATAAAATACTGGCAGGTCTGTGGTGACTAGCACAGTTTTAAGCCCTGTCAATACTTTCCATAGTGTTTTTAAGAGTGCTGACTCATGGGAAAGTATGTATCTTCAACCAAGTCCAGTTACCCTTGATTTTAACCTTCCCGGGATAACTAAGAATCTTCACAGACATTACGCACCTTTCCACCGTTATTACTTCATGCCTCATAGTCCTTCAAATCTTGTTACATTTCCTGGATGTACTCATCCGTAGGTTTCCTCCCTCCCAACTGAACGTCTCTCACACTCATCATTCTGCATCACTCCTTCTACTCTCACTCTGCCACCATCCCCAACCAGGAAGCCTGTCTGCAGGGTAACCTAATAGCCAACTGCCTGGAGCAGCTGTCAGACCCCCACCCTCTGCTCCGCCAGTGGGTAGCCATTTGCCTTGGCCGTATCTGGCAGAACTTTGACCCGGCACGCTGGTGTGGAGTTCGGGACAGCGCCCACGAGAAGCTCTACACCCTGCTGTCGGATCCCATCCCAGAGGTGAGAGGTTTATACTAGAATTTATGTACATTTGAAAAAGTATGAAGAGATATTTTTGATCATTTTCCAAGCCCTGCGCTTGTCAGGCACCATTTGCATTTGATTATTATATAAAATTCAAAATAAAGTGGTCATTAGAGTACAACATGACTCTGTTGTACAGATGAAATTCATGGTGTTACAAAATTGACTGTTAATACAGGTCATTTATTAGGGACTCGACTTGTAATGCTTGACACATTGTTTTTCTCTTATTTTTTTTTTTTTTGTACTGCCTTTACAGTCAATCAATAAGCTATACTGTTACCTCATGTAACTGCTTACAAATAGAGAGTATTTGTTAATGCTTTGCACAATATTAATCAGCTTTACCTTATGGTGTACATTACCACATCATATCGTAAAATGTGATTCAGCAAGAATGTTGGAAAAGAGGCCGTGACGCACAGGTTTAATGAGCTCCAGTAATCCGATGTGTCTCGCATAAACAGCAGAATACCGAGTTATAACGGACCCTGATGTGCGCGGAGGTTTGTGTGGTTATTTTGTAGCAGCTTGGTGTCGTTTGCATGTGATTTAATGAAGGTAAACAAATTGGACAGCCGCGTGTAATGGAACTGCGCTCTGGTGTGGCACTCAAATCCGAGGTTGGAGATTTATCAGCACACGTGTCCTGCTGCCTTTAGATGGCTGCAGGGATTTAATGAACTGAAGGAGAAGCTTTTTTTTATTCAGTAGAAAGCGGCTGCAGAAAACAAATACTGGATGAATCACTCATATTAGTTCATAAATAAATGTAGGCTGATTTGCTGGCATTCCTGCTTTCACCACATTAAATTTTGCTTTTTTATTTTGGAACACATCTACTGGTTGAAGAGTGTTTAATTAAAATATCTTATTAAGCATTATTGCGTTATGACTGCGCAGATTGACGTGGTTCTGAGACATCCATTTTCACTGCGAAGTCTAGGACCGATTTTCCACCAGACCACCACCAACTCACTTTGCCCTGCCTCATCTGATTGAACCTTCCAACTGCTGTGTCCTCCCACCTGTGCACCGTGCACTCTGCACTGAGCACCAAAACACCATACAGACAGGCAAAGCAAATGTTAAGGTCAGGAACATACTGAGCGCTGTTGAACAGGTCGTTCCCCTGCCATGAAAAATAGGGCTCATAGAGTGATGAGTCTTTTATTGACAGCTGGAGACCCTGACTGCTAACACTAATACACACAATCTACTAAACAACAAAAAAGACCAAAAATAAAAAACAAATCGATGGAAATACAGTATGTCTAGGAATCCTCTAGTATATATAGACGTTCTGCAGAACTAACCTGTTTATACAGACTGATAAGAGACAGTTTTGTCACACACACACACACGGAGCAGATCAACACAGGCTTCAAACAGTTTGGACCCACCGTGTTAAAGAGGTTAGCATCTGACTGGGTCGTGTGCTGACCTGAGGGACAGAGAGACAGTTTGCCCTGAAGTTCACCCAGGCACTTGGTGTCCTCACTCACACTCTGCACTTATTTGCATGCATTCACACACACACACACACACACACACACACACACACACACACACACACACACACAAGGAACATCTGTTTCCAGCAGTAACTTTCTCTTTCCGCTAAACAGACAGCTGCTTTGGCCGGAGGGTTGAAACTGAGGTCTGCAGACACATCTGCCTGTTACCACACAATCATACTTTCTCAGCTGTATTTTCAGATTGCTTATTTAACACTCAGTGTGGGAGACTGACTGATCATAATTCACTGCTTTAAATTGTTCTCCTCGGGTCTTAGATTGAGGCACCTCATATGCTGCAGTATCATGCGTATGTGTGTGCGCATATTCCCCCAGAGGAGATGAGTGAAGAAAGTTGAACGGGACAGAAAGTGAAATGAGGAGCAGTCAGTGACTAAGTGGAGAGTTTAATTAAGTTTAAGGTGAAGTCAGTGGGGACAACTAAGATGACACTGTTGTTTAATCATAGTTTGCAAGTCAGTAAAGCACACACACACACACACACACACACACACACACACACACACACAGAACACACATCATAGTGATGCAGACATTAACATGTTAACCTCAGAGTCACTGCACAGAGAGAGAAAGGCAAAAACATTTTTTAAAATGATGAATAGTGTACAACAGGCTTGAAATTGTCAACGGTTTAAATCCATTTTAAAGGATCAAATTTCTATCGATGTTTATCTTTTATATTGTTTATGCTCTTTTGTGCAGTATGTGGCAGTTTTCTGGACCTGTTTATGTTGTTTGTAATGTATTTATTTTGGTAACACTTTTTTTCTCTGCCTTATTGGCTAGTTTCTCTTGAAAAAGAGATTTTGATTTTCATAGGTACTCAAACAAATTCCTTAGATTGGTATTGGGTTGTGGTATACAGCTGGCTACCCAACACGTCACTAACTATGGCTTTAAACAAACCGTCGATTTAAATCAACACATCTTAGTGTAGATGGTGGAAATAACTGAAGGGCTGTTGTAGTGCACTGTGGTAGATTGTGCAGGTGCAGCTGAGTCCGAAATATTTCAGTGCATAAAGGAATGTAAAAATGTCTTAAGTGATGAGGATTAAGATGTTTTCCAGAATTGTGCTCTTCTGTCTTAATTTACTTTCTACTCACAGTACTTTTTCATTAGTTTCTTTTATTCCAGGTTTTAGAAAGAAAATTACAATATGTTCGTCAGAAATGTTTCAGTTCATCATTTTAATTGGAGCAAAGCAAACCCTATCAAAGCAACATCTGTGTAGTCTAGCCTCACTAAAGATGCATCACAAGAATAAAAAGTAGCTGTGATGATGCATCCTGGTGCCTGCAAAAAGAGTGTTCTGTTGCCACAACAAACAATATACCAAAATATTTATTCCTGCGCTAATTTGGATTAAACATCCAGTGAAGCGGGCAGAGAAAGTAATTAGTTATATTGAAAAAAATCAGCTCACAGGACAGCTGATAATCTCCAGTGCGTTTCATAGTGATACAGACATTTGAACCATGGTCCCACAAAACATTAAATTAAACATTTATGAATAAATCTGGCAAGCAAATGTTTGTATTTCAAAGCAAATGGCACAACACTGGTTTCAGACAGCGCTATGCATCGATGAAGGGAAATGACAGTAAACACAAACACATCAAAAAACCTTTAACATTGTGTTTGAACTGTTTTCGAGGTAAACCGGTTTCGTTAAGGCATTGTCTGTGTCGCTACAGGTTAGGTGTGCGGCTGTTTTTGCTCTGGGGACATTTGTGGGAAACTCTGCTGAGAGAACAGACCACTCCACCACTATCGACCACAACGTGGCCATGATGTTGGCCCAGCTCATCAACGATGGCAGCCCTGTGGTCCGCAAGGTCACTGCAACACAATAACACTCACACCAACAACACTAAATACACAGTTTATTAACAACAAAGTAATATAAAAGAATACGACGCTAGATGCAGGTAGAAATTACGGTTACAAAATATATGGAAACAATGGAAAAGCGTGGGCCTTTCCTTGCTATGCCTTTAGGACTACTACATTCCAGGTAAGACTTCCAGTGAACTGAATTCACTAACACAATCATTATTAGGTAATGAGGATATTATTATCTAGATAAAACAAATAAGTGGAGTGTAGACTGCAGGACATAGTTTAAAGAAGTAGATCAAAATCTTGGGGGAAAAAGTCCATTTGCTTTCTTTCCAAGAGTTGGATGAAAAGATTGAGACCACTCTCATGTCTGTCTGCAGATATATGGCCGTACAAGGCAATTATCTTAGCTTAAAGACCGGAAACAGGAAGTCACTGCTCCTGGATGTTGTTCATAACACACATGACACATATAAAAGGGTAGAGAAACTAATTTAGTTAACATATTTGTGATGTATAACGTGTAATATCAACTCCATACATGTTTTGACAATATGTATCAGAAGGAGAAAGGGGAAATTGGGCCTGGAGATTGAGTATTTGAGAAGGGTAGAAAAATACAGTATATGGGTAAATTCAAGGTCTTAGGGAGAGATCTTTTGAAAGAACATAATTTAGTATTTGCTGACTTCAAAATTTCACTTTATATGAAGTGGTACATTGATACTGGAGGCAATGAGGTAATAAAAGAGAGATCACTAAAGAGATAATTAACGATGTTTGGAGATTTATTACTCATTTGTCACAATTATACCTGGAAAAAGCCAGCCTGGCTTGATAATAGCACCATGAAATAAATACAGTTTTAAAAATCATAATCACTGGAGCTGAATGATCATTATGTTTTGCTTTTCTTTTCCTGTATGTGTTTGACAGGAGCTGGTTGTTGCACTGAGTCACCTGGTCGTCCAGTATGAGAGCAACTTCTGTACAGTTGCCCTCCAGTTTATAGAAGAAGAGAAGAACTACACAGTGCCGTCACCAGCCAACACCGCAGGTACTGTCAGCACACAGACTAACTCCACTCCACCTGGTCTAATGCTTTTTCTAAGGTTATTAAAATTTGTTTTCAAAGTCTGTGTAAATATATATTTTTTTTTAAAGGAAAGTCCGAGGCATTGAAAAAAGACGGCCTCCCTTTTGATGAATCCCATCTATTCTAACATTACACTCATTAAAACAACATTTATTTTTATTGGTTGGGGATTATCAAGACTATATAATGTACGTCCTCCTGTCTTTACATCCAGAGCCTGGTAACCTGACTCCAGTGAGGGACAGCCCGGCCATCCCACGCTTACGATCGGTCAACTCCTACACCAACATCCGAGCTGCCACCAGTGCCCGCAACCTGAACAAGAGCCTGCAGAACCTCAACCTCAATGAAGAGGGTGAGAGAGTGCTGCGAAATGGAGCGAGAAAAGAAAATAAGGCAGTTCAGAGAGAGAGATAAATGAGATGAAGCATGCATTTAGATCAATCTGTGGGAGGATTGAATGAAGACAAAGAAGATTTAGTCTGCTGAATAAAAGAAACGAATCCATTAGCACATTTCATCAGGTTTTCTCCCTCCACATCAGCTGTGGACCGTAGATGTAACAGTCCTCAGGCTTACTTCTTCATTCCATCATTGCCATTCCTGAGACAGACTCAGTAAGCATTAATAAGAGGCTTCACAACCAGCAGAGAGTTTCTGAACAGTTTGCCAAGCCGAGATAATAGTTCAGTTTTTAGGTGGGTTGATATTTATTCCAGTCCAGCTTTATACTCCCTTTTCAGTGGCCCTTTCCCAAATCAGTGTCTATCCACTGTTTCTTCAGTATGTATTGCCACTCCACATAAGTACAGTAAAACTTGTTTTTCATCATTTGCTGCCTCAGACTACTACTCATTTTAGCAGTGTAGGGTTCACATTGTCTTTGCTCTGACTTGAGCATGGGTGAGTCCTGGTTTACTCTTTGATTTCTCTATCACAGCCCTGTAGAGTACTTTTTTATAAAGCAGCTCTTCCCAATACTCAGCGCTGTAACAAGCTCCACATAAATATTGGCCACGGGTTTCATAGTTGCTGCACAAACCCCGCCTCTGATCTTCTTTCTGCTGGCTTGTTGCTTCGCTGTGGTCCCACAGATATCTGCCCCAGTTACAAAGTCAGTAGCACTTTGGGATATAATTTCATAATTTCCTACCCAGCTTTCTGCACCTATGTGATGCAGATTCAGAAATCAGATGTTTTTGCAGTTTATATTTATTCACATATTTACCAAAGAAGGACAAAGCAAACAGGACAACAATCACAGCTTAGCACAAATCACTCCATCATTGCAGACCTGATTTATCCTGCCTGATCGCCAGAAGGGATGGGGCGCTGTCCATGGTGCTGAACTGTAGGCCTGTTTGTAACAAGGGGCAGAGTTTACACTGTAACACTCCCTATGCATACTGATAGATGCTTTACACCCTCAAAACAATAATCATTTGATACAAATATTATAGGCAAAGGTTTTAATCTGTGATGAAGTGCTTTAAGAGAACCTACACGTGCGTTTGTTTGGGGTTAGTGCGTTTTGGTAAGTTGCACCAGTGTTGACTTGCTTTTTTTGTGCACTTCTCTCCCCCCTGGGTGTTTTGGTATGTCTAGCTATGTCTTATGTTTATTTGGTGAAATATGGAAGTTTAGCTGTCAACATATAGCAGGAAAATGATGTAGTGCCTAAAAATAGATGCATAATTATGATAGATAATCCTGAAATTCAGCAAAATAATCATTGTGATAATGCGGCACACTCATATCACCATAACATGTCCACAGCTTTGTGAACACATGACCTGCTGTCACTCCTGTTTGTGTCACTGCTCTGTGAGTCAGACAGCAAAAGCGAACCCTCGTCACCTGCCACGCTGAGTAATGCACAAGCCCTGAGTGGAGTTAAATCACTGGCACTTGGTGACGTGCGTAACCTACTGCTGACACCATTTCTAATTCACATTCTCTGCTTATTCCAATATGCCACGGTGTTTATCATCAATAAGCACAAAGCAGAGCGTATTTCCATTCTCTACCAATCTCCATTTCCACATTTCAGCCTGCAGTCAGTTTGGAGGATGCATGGTGTTTGGGTTTATATGAGTCTGAGTAATCTTTGGTGATAAGGAGAGCTACTGCAGGAGATGACTAAGCATGACAGCTGAAATGAAGTTGAATGAGCAAGTTCAGTGATGGCATGTAGCCTCTAAGTATAAGGACTGCTTACGCTATTTACACACCTTACACTTTATGCGATGTTGATTTGGCTAGTGGTTTTGTTTTTGTCTTTTTACAACAATAAAACACTAATAAACTTTATTTATATAGCACTTTTGCAGCAGTTAAAGTGCATAATGAGCTCTGGTATTACTTTTATGATGCTCCATGATTTATTTTGCAGTTTGGATCTAGCTATGTGTATTTTCCTTCATCCAGGTGGACCAGCAGCCTTTTCTCCCGGTAACTTGAGCACCAGCAGCAGTGCCAGCAGCACCCTGGGGAGCCCCGACAACGATGAGTACATCCTCTCCTTCGAAACGATTGACAAAATGCGACGGGTGTCCTCCTATTCTTCACTCAACTCCCTCATAGGTAAGGGCTTGTCAGTAGTACTGAAGCTTTTTTCTAAATGTGCAACTCGACCAGTTTTGCATAATAATGCATAAATGACTGTTTCGGTAAAGGACTTTCGGAACGGTGCACATGTGCACCAAATGCAGTCTTTTAAGTCATATATTAGGCTTGTTTTGTGTGTGGAACATACATAAAATGCGAGTTTCCACATGGACATATTAAGTGGCAGGCCAAATCTCTGCTTTGCGGTGCTACAGCGCCACGCAAGCAGCACGCTTTAGCCCGGCCTTTCGCTAACTAGCGACTTGAACAGCATGGCCAGTGCCAACGCCAATACAACTCTGCCGTCAATGAGTGCTACACGCCAACTTCTCCCCCTCAACTCTCTGTCCCTCTCCCCTTGGCTCACACACACACCCTCCCTTCGGCCTAGCAGGAACAATAACAACCATCCCTCTTAACTCTTTGCCAATCACACGTACGAACACGGTTGATTGACAGGCTTCTAAACAGATCGCATATTCACTGACATCCTGGAACACTGGAAAACACAGTGCTTATGGGAAACAGCTCTTCCTGCCATAGCTGACTAGAACAATCTTACTAGTGACATTCTGACTACTCATCCTGTCTGTTACAATATATTTTTTATTATATTTTATTAGCTATATGTGGTATTGTTTTGAGAATATTTTATTTAGTGGAGAACTTGCTAGAAGTTTGCATCAGTATTTTATTTCTTATTCTTTTTTATTTTATATAATTAAATTATTATGTGTAATTTGGAAGTTTGTTAAGTGTTTGTTAAGTTTACAAAACTTTATTTGCAATTTAATGTTTGCTTTTTTTCCCCTTACTGTACCGAAAATAAACCAAACCGCGACTTCAAAACCAAGGTACATACCGAACCCTGATTTCTGTATACTGTTACACCCCTAGTGAGTACTAAACAGCCTGTTGTATAATGTCTTCTGTGCTGGGGGACCTTTGTGGAGTCTCAGAACATAACCCTGATGATGTCATTGTGATGTCTTGGTTGTGTTATCTCAGTTTGCAAATGGAGACAACAATTTTTAAACAGAATTCTGGGATTAAAAACTGGGGCATGAAATATGTGGGGATTTAGCATGCTGGGAGAGTCCAACGAAGAGACACTATTGAGTTGCATTATGGGAAGTGTAGGTCTGAGCATTTATGGAATTTGACCCACCCTAGGGTGTAAAAGTCAGAATATCTCTGCCTCTGAGGCTTTGACTTTGACTATTATCTGTCTTCTGCAAGTCCCCTAAAACAATGGTCCCATTGAACCATACAAACAAATCTGTCTTCAGAATCTGATTACTTAACTCTGCAATCCCCTTAACTCTACTGAGCTCTATAGCCCTTTTTAGCTCATTGTTTTGGTTTTCCGACCCACCAAAGTAATGTTAGTAACAGGCTAGAGAACACAGTGAAGCATCTAGCTGCTAAAGAGCTAGAAATTTTTGGAATTGGTGGAGACCTAAACAGAGCTAAAAGAAAACGGTACATTGGACTCATGGAAATATAAACGCTCATGTTGCTTTGTGACTGAATGTGTAAACAGGTAATCTGCTGCAGTCTGCTAACTTTAGCTTTATTAACTTTCTAATGCCATAAAATGTCAATGTGTGTATGTTTCCAGCTTGTTGTGTAGTCTTTAGAGGCTGTGTTGTTTTTGAAACTGACGATTTTGTATTGAAATTAAACAAACATTTTATATTTGTCCTATCATCATGATAGTCATTTTGCACACTGTATGTCTTGTGTGAAAAGTTTGTGCCAGTGTACATCTAGGTACTGGTGGCAGCATGCACCCTGCTGGATCATTACAGCAGGCAGCAGCCAGTAGTGGGGACAGTGTTGGATTGTTCAAAACACAAAACTGCCATCCCATGAATTCTCAAGAGAACTAAGCTTGAGAAAGACACATGGAGAAATGAATGACCAGGAGAATGCGATGGCACCAGAGAGGAAGACCTCAGGCTACCCCTAGATAGGGTGAAACTCATGAAAGGAGGGAAGTGACAAAAGGAGAAGCTCTCGGGCTAAGAATAGAACAAGTGTAAAAAAGGTTTGCAGATGTGTAAAGGACAGTGGGAGAGACCGACCCTGTGATCCTGAGACCATTAAAGTGCTTTTCCTGGTACACACTGAACTCAAACCTGCTTATTTACCCCGGTTCTCAGGTGATTGGCGGGCTCCACCATGCGTCCTGACAGCCAGTTTGTGTGCAAGCAAGAAAACCATTAACTCACTCCCACCCCCTTGGGAAAGTGGAAAGTGAAACTGGGGATTTCCTTTTTTCTTTCCCTCCCTCTCTTTTTTCTTTTTGTTGCATTTTACGTTACAAATTGTGTTGTAATCTACCCCCCACCCCCTCCCCCGCACGTCCCAGTAGTTTTTGCCCGGCACAATGGAAAATGAATCGAAAAGGCAAATCAAATGGAAAAGTAAATTGAGCTCTGGAGGACAGTGAATTTGACTTGGCAGGAAAGTAGGTTCAGGTACTATAATGAAATTTCCTGTTCTTGTTGTTCTTTGATTTGTTCCTTAAATGAATGCCACCTTATTTTAGGTGTACCTGACTCAGCCAAGCTCAACTACGTATCGGTCCTTTGAGGTAACAGCCCAATTTCCTCTACTGTTAAATTCAATTTTAATAAATCTGCCGTGTAAATCTGGGTGGAGTCACCCTCATATGCACATTTTCTTCTCTCACACGCAGATAAGAAAATAATTTTGTCTGCCTTTTTTACTCAGTGGTTCAGGATCAGGTCATCTTCTAATCTGGGATTTTGCAACTAATCCAAACTTAATCAAAACCGAACTAAAATTCATCCTTGTCAGCCAGCTGCTCTAGTGGGATTTCCTTTAAGGACACAGGTACCATGGGACACCAAAGCTTGGAAATGAATGTTTGATGGAGAAAAAAAAGCACAACAATAAAAACAGCCTGGCACAGCGCTTGATCCCATTACCCTTTTATCCGACAAATTTAGCAAGCGATGTTCAGTTAAACCTTTTTTAAGCTGCGTGTGGGCCCGAAATGCTGGCATGAGGTCCCCGTGTAAACAGGTTAAAAGACATATTGGCCCTTTGCCCACTAAGCTGTGCCCCCACGATGGCTGAAAAGAATCCCAGCCTCCCAGCACGCTTATTTATAACTCCCACTTTGCAGTGTGTTGCATGTATAAACAAGCTGGGCAGAGCAGATGCATGGATGTTGGTAGCAATTTTCAGGAGCATAAAGAAAAGGCTGAAATACATACTTTCAGTTATCTAACTCAGCCGAGACTTCACTTGTCATTTTGACTTTTTTGTTTTTGTTTTTGTTTCCTCATTTGCTTCTGTCTTTTGTTTGGTTTGGAGTTGTTTTCATAAGACCGTTGGGGCTTAGTTTTTCATCTTGCCTGAAAAATGGATTAACTCCTTTTCTCTCTCTATTTTTTTTTTTTTTTCAACCGCATACATTCTCAGTTTTATCCCATCTATGTTTTAAAACTGCAAACAAGCAAAAAGAAATGTTGAGAGGTAAAGTGGCTTGTGTTTTATAGTGAGCAGTTTAGAACAAATTGAAACCGTAAATGTTAAATGCAGCAGCTGCTGGACACTGGCCTGCAGGAAACCAGCATGACACCAAAGTTGTGTGGGAGTCAGGGCAGAGTTGCAGTAGTGATGTATTTATTTACATTTACACTTACTATAATTATAAACATGCACAAATCCTACTACATTATAACAACCAGACCAGCATATCTGTGAGGCTGTAATAGAGAAGAAAAACAAATTGTAAAATGGATAAAAGTTGTGGTTTAAAGTTTGATTTTGATTTTTAGAAATTGTGATGTGTGTGAGTAAATGCTAATGTTTAGCAGGTAAAATGTTTACCATGTTCACCATCATAAGCCTAATTCATACTTGCTGCATCCACAGGGCTGTGAGGGTCCACATGACATGAATTTTGTAATCTGCTCATGCCCGTGAAGGTCCATCCGCTTGCCAAAAAATGCTTCTCTCCTCTGGTACCAATGTACTTTATTCCCCTCCTTCACCCTGTTCTTGTTTAGCAGTTGAACACACCATTTTCTTTGATCTTTCCTTACTTGTTAGTCAGTCAAAGAACTCTGGGGGGGTGCTCTTCTTCCTGTCCTGAAGTCAGCTTCTTGTTTTCTACTGAGCATATGTGGAACATGTCTTCGTATTGTAGTATGTATAGAAGTGCATCTGCTGTTAGTGTCCACAGCTTTCCACGTCCATACCAAATATGAACAAACCTTAAGTTTAGCATATTAGCATGCTAGATTAAAACCTTGTAGATCACCAACATCATCAGGATTCATCCTCCTTATTTACCGTACTTCATGCCTTCATACTCTGTGGAACAGAAGGCCACAATGAACTCCCTCAGTTGTCCTTTATTCTTGGCAGCATCTTTACCTCACCACCCCAAGTTGAGTCCAACTTAGCAAGCTCCTGCGCCAGGTTATTTTTGGTCTTCCAAGTGTTCTTTTACAGGGAGGATTCCAACACAAAACGCAATATTTGGTTTATAATATGCCTTCATAGCACCAAGCACATTTCCCAGCCATCACTCTCATCCATCTTGTCGAGACCTTAAATAACTACCAAATTCCATGGCAATCCAATAGTTATCGAGATATTTAACTCAAAACCAGAAGAGGATCACGACAATCGGTAGGATTGAAGCTCTGGAGAACATGAATGTCTGTAAATGTCCCAACAATCAATCCAATAGTTGTCGAGATGTCAAAGTACAAGGCACTGAACCCCACATTGCTCCTGATGGTCAGGCCAGCACCTTGCATGGTAGTTCGCTGCCATCTGTGAGGGTTGAATGGGTGAATGAGAGGCAAAATTGTAAAGTGCTTCATAAACGCAGGCATTAAATGCCTGATAAAGGCTTCCGAGGTAACACTGTGCCTTACATTTTCTGTGTCTACGTTGACATTTATGTTTCGTCGCATCAAGGGCTTAGATTCACCGCTACCTGTGTCAGTGTGTTTGAGGCTCTTTCCCATTTTAAAGAGCATCACAGATATGATTTGGTGCTGCTTACGCTGCTTACAACTCCCTGTGAAATGTATTTCAAATATGCCTCACAGAGGAGTCTCTTCCCTGCTTTCAAATGTCCTGATGCATTTTTTATGCCTCAGCCATTTACAGCTCCAAAAGTCGCTATGCAGTGTTAAAAGTATTTTATGTCATCTGCCAGAATTGTGGAGGCCATAAAACAGTGATCCAGTGGTTCATTTATCCAGTAATTAACATCTTTACTACTGTACATCCATTTCAGTCTGCACAAGTCTTCAAATGACACAAGTGTCAAGTCAGGACAAGTCACTGGTGCAGCGTTCAGACAGTGAGTAATGTCAGCCGTCATGCTCCCTCATGTGGACTGTGTAGGGAGTGGTAATTTGTGTGTACCCGTAATGTAGCGTGGTGGTTAAATGGGAGAGGAACCATATTTCACATTTATCAACTGGCTGTTTACTGCTGCAGGTAGCACGCTGGCTAGCCATCGCTAATCATATCCTGCCCTCAGGCTACAGCCTAATCACCTCTTTAACTCCCTCTCTCACTTTCCCTTCCTCCGTCGTTCTTGCCTTCTCTAAGGTTTCATCTCTTTCCTCTTCATTCGTCTCTGGGGTTTATTTCCTACACTCATCCTTCTCCATCTCTTTTTATCTTTCTGATCCATCTCTGTCATAGATCATTTGAAATATCTTATCCCTTCCTGTTCCCTTTTTCTTTCCTCCAGCTTTGCTCCTTCTGGCCTCTCTGCTCCTCACACTTTCCAGATTCCTCCTTGTTCTGTGTCATATCCTTCTTCGAATCATCCCTTCTTGGTCTCCTGTCTTTGAAGGGTGGGACCATTGAAACCTCTTGGCACTCTCTGGAGAGGAATCTGAGCTACTGTATAAGAGGGTCTAGTCATTCCCACTTCTCCACAGCACCTTAAGGAGTTTGCAGGTCCAGGGCTTGACCTTTATGCCTAATAAAAAGTAAGGCAGTTGACAGGGAAACATCATAAAAGGAAATGAAATAAGAGTAGTAATCCTCAAAGGTCAAGTTTACAGGAACACCTGCATGGCGAATTCTTGAGGAGGAGAAGGAAGAAACAGAAAAGTGGCGGGGGACTGAGAAACAGACTATTACCGCTTTGTGTCCCTGTGGCTGACACTGTGGGAAAGAGAAAGGCGACAGATTGAAGCTGACCGACAAAGGGACATTTAGAGGGAGACAAAGTAGAAAAAGCACAGCAACAAAGAAGGAGGCTCTGTACACTGCAGAGATAATGTGCCAATGCAGATTAAAGCCCAAAATGTTGAGGTTGAGGCCCTGAACAAACTAATGACAGGAGTGATGGAGATGATGGTCAAAAAAGAGGCGGAGTTTAAAGAATGTTTCACGAAATAAACAGTGAAATTGAGTAAATACAATGCCAAAGATGAGAGAAGCAACAGATGAACAAAACCACCTGACAGAAGGAGAGAGACTATGTTCATTTGTATTCATGATAACAGTTGACAGCAGTTGACAGTTCTCCAGTGGGTGAGGAAATGTGAGTGTGCATGTGTGTGCACGTATGTTGATGAATGATTTATATTACCTGACAGTGGAGGTCATTTCCCTCCCTTGCCATCTCAACAATTGTAACAACTGCAGGAAAGGAAAATGACATGGGCAGGATTGTGCATTACCACTTAGCTGTTAGCTCTGCTGTGATAATGGACATAGACTGGTGAGTTACACCAGAGTGTGTGTGCTGATGGGTGACTTGTGTGTGTTTGTGTGTGTGTGTGTGTATTAATTTACGATATATGTGTATTTTGTCTAAAACTTGAATGAGTAAAACTGAATTTCACTTGTGCAAAAAAACTAAAATATGTCTAAATCGTTTATTTGCTTTGTGTGTCTTTTCCAGGTGTGTCCTTCAACAGTGTTTACACTCAGATCTGGAGAGTGCTGCTACATCTCGCTGCAGACCCTTTTCCTGAAGTGTCGGATCTGGCCATGAAGGTCCTCAACAGCATAGCATACAAGGTATGACATGTTGGACTCTTTAAAGCTACTGGAACCTGTTTCTTGATAGCATGTCTACATCATACATAAATGTTCCTGGAGGAGCTTTCGAAATGGTTGCTTAAAATATTGATCCAAGATTTTAAGGTTGTTTTTTTTTACTGCTGTGCTAATTATATGTCATTTTAAAGATGAGTATCAACTAGTGTTTATTATAACATAATGCAGGCTCTGTATCTGTATGTCAGTTCTCTCTCACCACATGGTTATGCAGTGAAAAAGATTTTCCAGCACACACTCCCCGCTCTCCCACTGGCATTTTCTTCCTCCAAAAGGCCATTACTTTTGTGCAAATGCAATTAAGGGCCAATGACTCCCCCAGGCTTGGCAGAGCAGAGCAAAGAGGCTGCCATAACTTAAAGAGCCATAATAACCACTGTAGTCCGCCACCCATCCTAACCCTGAGGAAAAATGTCTTGTGTTTCCTACCACCAACACCAGTTCTCCCCTTAGTTACCTTCAGAAGAGCAGAGTCTATGCAGTGAGACTCCCCACTGGACTGCAGTAAAATAACAACATGCAAAAGAGTTCTCTTCTACCAGCTAATGCACTGCTCCGTCTGTGTGATACCGCAACACACCTCTGTAGTTTCTGTGTACCTGCGGTCGTGAAGTCAACTGAGCTAACAGTGGTGTCATATTTACAGAAATAACCAGCTTGACATCCAACATATGCGAACAAACAGAAAAAGACCCAATTCAATCAAACACCTGCCCCCGACCTTCTGCATCATCTTTGGTGGTCTGTTAATCGTAAGAGCTGTAGATCTGACTCATAAAAATGAGGACTTGACTTGAGCTTTCACTACCACAAAAACATTAAATTCTGACCTGGTAAAATCTATTAACAATAAAGAGGAAGACAACCACAGAGATTTATTCCCTCAAAGCTTGAGTATTTATTTAGTAGGCCAACATATTGAAAGAGCCAGGCGTTAGCTACATAAAAAGCTGTTAACACGGCTTAGAAAATAATCAAATGCATTTTAAGTGTCAGCGTTCATAGACCTGAAAAACTTGCAAATGACATGCAATGGAGATATGTGACTTAGCCATGGTTCTGTTTGAGGTTTCTGCCTCTTAAAAGGTAGTTTTTCCTTCCCTGTGTTACCTAGTGCTTGCTCATGGTGGTAATTTTTGGGTTTCTGTAAATAATATTTGAGAGTACGGTCAAGACCTGCTCTATATAAGCGCTATGAGATAATTGCTGTTGTGATCTGGTGCTATATAAATAAAACTGAATTGAATGTGACTGGACTTGGACTTGACTTGACTGCGAAATCTTGTTTTGATTAACTTAAGACATGTATTTAATTTGTCTTGCTTGCCTTGATACTTGCCTTGAACGTATCGTGATTAACACTTGGCCTGTCTTATCTGACTTCAGATGTAACTTGAATTTGTCTTTACTGACTTAAACTTGTCTCCATTGACTTGACTTGAACTTGTTTTGTTTCAGACTTGACTTGAACTTGTCTCTAATGATGTGAGACGTGGTCAGGTGCGTTGCTAGACATAAAGCTCTTCTGGGGCACAGGCCCCCACATCCCTCATGTAAATGTTTTATTTCTTTTTGATTGAAGTGTATGAAATTCGTTAGTATGTGCCTTACCAGCTTCCCTAATATTTCCTATATATTCCTAATATTGGTCATGTCAGAAAGGGATTGGACCGGAGCATAAGCACACATACCTATTTTATGTCTGCTATGTTACCTGTGAGCCATGTAGAAGGCTGATTTTTGCTCCTTAGTGAAAGCTGAAGAAACCAGATACTTAACTGTGGTTTTAACTATTCTTTATGGTCGGAACATGAAAATCACTTACCAAACAGTGGATCCCTTCACAAATCTGAGGTAGAACATTCAAAACAAATATGTTAAAATATTTTTTTCAACAAATATGCATGAGTAAAATTAAGTTAAATCTCTAAAATTTCCTCCATGAAATAAATATCTTAATAGAAAAAGTAAGTGATTATTCCTTCATGATTCAAATGAATAAGATCAAACATTTATTGAATATTTATTGAAGATTTGCTATATTGTTATTGAGAAAAATTATACTGTGATAATTGTTTTATTGTTGTCCAGCTCTAATTTATACTATGACTTGACTGAATAATTATTATTATATAATTTACTGACAGATGTCCATCCATATATTCGCAGTCTGCCCTGCTAATCAACATTTTAATAGTCAATGTGAATCCAATGCTTTCCACCTTGCATTAATCCAGAGTTGTAACTAAACCTTCACTGAGAGAAAGATAATTATTGTGTTGTCTGGGCTAGTCCTATTAGTGTTGCTGCTGGAATGCAACAAAGTCTGGCTGCGGACTCAGCCGGATGCGCAAGTGTAATTTCGTGCACGCGCATTTGAGCGCAAAGGTAATAAATAGTTGTATTTCACTCAAATATTGTTCAGTCACAGTCTGGCAAGCAACAAAGACAAAAACAGACCTAGAGGCTGACTCAAGGCCCGTGTCCACCAAAGCGTTTTTTGCCAGCTGAAAACGCCAGCTACCCTTGTGAAAACGCCCAGCAAGGAGCGCTAGCGGGCGATTTTGAGGCGCAGCGTTTTTTCCGACCGCTTTGGTTGCTATGATGCATAAAATCCGTGGAAGAGATGTTGCAAGTAGTTCTACCTAACTTTTACTGGATGTAAAAATGTCAACACAGAGTAGAGCAGGTAGAGAGAGAGAGGACAGACTCGCCGTATGTGGGTTCATGAGTTTTTGTGGGCAAGGAAATATCTCCACGAGTAGCCTACCACCGTTTGGTCCAAGAGCTACTTGACCGTGGAGCCCTACACGTCCAAAAACAACGCCAAGGGGTCTTGACAATTTTAATACTGGGGCACAACACATCAATACAGGGGCACGTGCCCCAGTGAAAAGGGTCTAGCGACGCCTATGGACGTGGTCCTTTTTCATGTGACTTTTTATTGAACCGATTCTTGTGGTTTGTCTCAATCCACTAGAAACTTGACTTGGTCTCCTTTGGATTGCCTTCAAAGCGGCTGTGCTACTTCCTTCTGCTGAATGATTTCAAAAACGCAGGATAAGATGTCATTATCCTTGAGAGTCTTCTTGCTGATGGTGAACAAAACACCAAAGTGACTGACGATGGAAGGCTGACATAGAGGTCCGCACCCTCCTTCCTTGACGTTTTATGCCTCTGGAGGTCTCATCTGTGAATTCTGGCGTCCTAGAAACACCCCCTCTGTGTCGTTGTGGCCTACTTCGGGGCCCAGCAGGGGTCTGGCTGCTTCTCTCTGCTGCCTCTGACGCAGCTTTGATGGATAAGTGCAGGCTCTGGCCTCTGATTCCCAGGTCTCTGAGCAATCTGTTGGTAGTTGTTGCCACAAAACCTCTGCACCTCACTCCCGCAGGGCAGACTTCAGTGTTCCAGCCACAGTGTTGAGCTTCAGCAGCTGGCTCGGCCTAGCGTAAATGCTTTCATTCATTAACCTCGTCCACCGAGTCCTAAGAGCACATGCGCCTCTTTTGCTTTGGTTACACACCTACATCATAGTCTAGCTTGAAATGAGTCCAACCAAGCTGTACACGATGTACACTATGTGGTACTAGTGTCATTTGTGTCATACATACCATCCTGACATGGAAAACAGTGATGAGGGATTAAAGCTCTGCCTGTGTTATCTGTGTAAAAAAAATGACAAAGAACAGTTTGACATTTAAAACCAAATGACAATCTAAACACCTTTTAAATGCCTTATTTTCTGAAGTTAATTAATTATCATTAACTTAATGAGCCCACATTAATTTGTTTCTTTCACACAGACAGCTTAATCAGAGAACATTCATCCAAAGTTCACAAGTGTTAACATTAGCCTAACTAGCAATCCCGCTCCTTTAATTAGGATTTTAAATGTCAAATGTTATTGATTTGTAACAAAGTGAACAAGGTCAGCACCTAATCGAAAATGACTTGCTTCTCAGATGATGATCGCATTAACTGCTTTTTTAATAGCCCCCTTTTACTGCATGATGCTGGGGCGAAAGTCATGGGTCTGTTGTTTTATTCCTGTTTTACTAGTGTCCGGTCTCTTGACTACCTGCTGAAGTTTGAGTAGTAAAGTTGCAAAGAAAAGTGTATGCACTTGCAATGTTTGTCAGCATTTAAATGTTTCTTTTAAATACATTTTTAATATACTTTTTTAAATTAAATGTAAAATTAAAATCTGAATGTTTTAAGATGCAATTTTTCAGAAAAAATATTACCGTACAAAGTCCTTTGTTTGGTCCTATCTTACAGTTTTGTTTATTTTCAAGGAAATAAGTGGTCATACAAAGGCTTCAATCATCTTATTTATATTTATATCTGACTCGGCCGATATCCCTTCTCGCACGCTTACCCCAAGACACCCACCACATCTTCCCCTCCACCAGTCCACCATCTCTGCCTTGACCAATCCCCTTTCACCTTCACCACTTCCATGTCATCATCATACATCAAGGCAGTGTGTGGCCACTTTGTCCCCCAGCTAATCGTTTCCAAAGCACCTTTAATAACTAAGCAGGAACACTTAGAGGTTTTTCTAAGCTGTCATCAGCTTTTACGCCTGTGTCCTACCAGAGGCCTTGCTAATGGAGTGTGTGTACACACACTAACTTGTTTGCTCTGTTGACTCACTTTCTAGCCAATTACTGATGGAGGAAGTGAGGGGAAGCGGATTGAAACAGAGGGAGCAAGCTGTTCCGCAGTGTGGAGCAGCTTACCCCGTTTCCTGCTAATGTGGGAGTTTTGCATATGTAATTTTCTGGAAGGCTTGTCAGCAGATAAGGCATGAGGCCCCCCTGTCTTAGCATGATGTTTGTTAACCACATGTTGATGATCTGCAAATGTTGATGAATAATCCATGAACATGTTGCATAATCAAATCATTTGAATTGATGAGCTTGCAGCTTCACATTCATATCAGCATCTGGTAAAATGTCCATAACTGGTGACTTACAACACATGGATAAAATACAAGGTAGTTAATGGACTGTTGGGGGAATAAAACCTGTGACCTTTTTAGTGCAGGACAGGTTTGGTAACCCTTCATTCACCCTACGTCCTGTTTTTTTTTTTTAACGAGATTCTTCTGTCTGAGCTTTTACTTGTGTACAGCTCCACTTTGCCGCAACCTCTTTCTAACTCTTAAATGAGCTCCAGAAGGATTAATGCTGCAGTTGCAAGCTCAGTTTTGGCTTTAAGAAATGTCTGCATGTTGGCCGCCATGCACAGCTCTCTTCTCACACACATGCTGCTACCCATCGTCTTTACATACCATCACCTTCCAAAATAAAATACAAATCAGCTTAAGTTGTTTATCTGCTTTTCCTTTTTATCTCCTTCACCTCATATTGATTGTGTTGTGCTTGAACTGAAAATGTACTTAGATTAGAGACCGAGCTATTACGATAATAACCCTTTCAGCTGGTTTTAGTGCTGTTTTGTTTCATTTCCAATTGCCTCTTAATGAAGCGCTAACAGCTAACTCTAGTAACTAATATATTTTCCCCCTCATAAATGCAGTGGATTGTATGTGTGTGGAAAGTTTGCATCAAAAACTTTTCTCCCTTCCTCTTGGCCTTTTAGAAACACTCACAAACAGACGATACTTGCCGCAATTTTGTAATTAGCATAGAAATCAAATGAAAGGTTATCCCTGGTAGTAAAATGTGTTTGCCTGTGTTAACTAGATTTACGCTGCACAATGTTTTTTCTCCACCTGCCTTCAGTAAACAACAGCTCTGCTATTCATCAGTGATGCTTCGCCTTGTCTTTATTAAGTTTACCCCTCCCTTGTGTGCAACCATTAGACAACTCACAATGAAGAGGTTATATTACCTGCTCTGCCTAATGAGATAAAGTTCTGGAAATTTAGGCAAACTTTGTAAAGTGTTGGACTTTTTACATACTGTTACAGCAGGGCGCGTATCCAGAAAATAGGTATTGCTTCTAATCCTGATCTGTCCTCAGGTTTGTCTCTGAAAACTCTGAATCGCCGTCCCCTCCTCCCTTTTTAGCCAATAAATTCATATTTCCAGTGGGATGACTTTATTAAACAACGGAGAATTAACCACACACTTTTTTTTGCCAACAGGCAACAATGAACGCTCGCCCTCAGAGGATCCTGGACTCTGGTTCTCTCACTCAGTCGGCCCCAGCCAGCCCCACCAGCAAGGGAACACACATCCACCAGGCTGGGTGAGGGAAAACCTCTCGCACACATGAGCATGTTGATATACAGAAAACACATTACAGTAAAGCCCTAAAACACATGCATCCAGCTCACTCAGCCTTCTTTCTGGCAAGACAGAATCTTAATTTCATTTAATGAAGTAGACATTGGGAGGAACCTTCAGTTGAAGAATGTTAACTTCTTAGAAAAAATATCGTTAGCAGGATAAACTCCTTAAAATGCCTAACTTCTTTTTCAAGAGGCTCCTGACAAATGTTACTACGGAGCTCAAGGGTGCAGCAGATTTAGAACATATGACATTTCATAAAATATTCAATAATGTGGATTGCTATTGAACAGAAACATATAATAAACTAGAAAAAAATGATCATACTAAATCCTAGAAATAGGTATTTTATGATGAATATGATAACTACAGAAATGAGGTTATGGATTTTATGTGTGGAAATTATTCCTCTTGAATGGAGCCTAAAACAGACATGAAAAGGCAAAGCTGATGATGTCTAATTTCTTCCAATTTGTTTCCTGTCCTCATGTTAATTTCTCTGTTCCTTCAGCGGGTCTCCTCCCATGCCCAGCACCAGCAGCTCCAGTCTGACTAATGAGGTGCCCAAACCCCCCGCCAGAGAGCAGCCGGCCACACGGCCTCCCTACACCCCCACATTGGGAGGGCAGGCACCCCACTCACACCAGTTCCCCCGCACTCGCAAGATGTTTGACAAGGGACCTGAGCAGGTAGAGGAACACCCTGCTGTATGAGTCCCTGTGTTTTACTGGGGCATTGTGTTGGTACAGTAAACAGCAATCAGCTGCTGCAACATTCTTAACGTGAAATAAAAGTAAAGTAAAAGTTGCACATTTTTTGTGTGTGTGTCCAGGCAGCTGAGGATGGGGACGACCCCGGAGGTCACAGGAACTACATCAGTCCTTCCCTCCAGACGGGCCTGTGTGATTGGAGCGCCAAGTATTTCGCTCAGCCTGTCATGAAGGTATTGTCACCGTCTCTCTTCTCTTTTCCATCCATCATGTAAGTCATCACCTCTCACCCTGCCACGCCACTGTGAGTCAGATCATAGACTGTAAGTGTGAATTGTGTTTTTTAATTCAACGATAAGCCGCAAGCTTGTGTGTCACAGTGATAACAGAACAAGTTTAAGGCAACATCTTGGTTGAGTTATTGCTTCAATGATACGCAGCTAACACATTGTTGAAGTAAAAGAGCAGATCCATCTTGTGTTAATCCATAATTTACAATGGCTTCAGGAGTGACTGAGCCATCTGAGAACATGGACTCTGTGTTATACTATAATGTATTTAAAAAAAATAATGAAGTCCTATGGAAAACAGCAGGCTAGGGACCAAGCGCAGTGTGAGAAAGTACCTGCTGCTTGTACAAGATGGCTGTGCTTAATAATTGAGCTCTTGGAGCTCCATAACTTAACTTCCTCCCGAGTGAAATTTAAGATTGAAAGAAGTGCTTTTTACTATGCACAGTAGTTGGTGCCGAATTAAAAAAAATATTAAATCAAACTTCCATCTGTTTGAACATCCTAAACATGCCATCCTCTGTGGAGAAAAAAGGGGGAAAACAACTGGTGTCAGCACATTTTGTCGAGGTTAAATGAAGAAGAAGGGAAAAATTAAAAGCGTCAAGCGTGAGGGTCAAATGGAGGAGAAAATGGAACGTTTTACGTATAAGTAAGAAAAGTATTAGGAATTCATGTGTGCATGAGAGACAAAGTGGCTGATGCAGAAAGAGAGTGAAGAGAAAAGTAGATTTAGTCAAATAAAATATTTACAACACAAAGACGCTTGAGGCAAAAAGAGCAGGGAAGGTGATCGTGCGCTCCAAAAAAGGAAAAGTAAGAGATGATGAAAATGAAATATATGAAGAGGAGAGAAGACATCGAGGGGCAGAAAGAGGTGGAGGGAGAGTGTGGGTGAAAGAGGGGGAAGATGAAAAAGACAGGTGTTGAAAGTGAATTAAAACACTGTATAAAGAGCACAGCAGCAGGATGAACAGGATGAAAGGAAGGCAGAGCCAGAAGTGACAACAAAAGGTGATGAAAAGCAGAGTGACGACTGAGAGAGCAGGCGGAAGAGGAGTGGAGGGGTTTTGCCGTAGCGCAAATCAGAACGCTGTGCTGGCAAAATTTTGAGTGCTGCCATAAAACTCCACTCCATTACAAAGCCCTGTGTGTGAGACTACGCCTCGAAGTCTGCACACAGGTTATCATATCACTGTGTCAGCAGCATGAGAGCAAAGTGTGTGTGTTTCAGATTATATCCACACCTATAGTTTTAGGGGTGTAGAAGACTCTCTTCACATGAGAGCGATTAAAAACACGACGTCCACAGCTACAGGTTAATAATTGGGTGATAGAGTTAAAGAAAGTGAGAGTGGTTACAAACACAGATGACCGAAAGTATGTGGACATCTCTGTTATAGTTTAGGTGCAACCGGATTAAGTAAATCAAGTCTAGGTCTTGTTGCCCAGTTTAAGTGTCCAACCTCTCAAATGCTATTTCAGCTGAATGGGAGCAAGTTCAGGTTCCCAAATCTTGTGTAAAGCATTCTCAGAAGAGTGGAGGCTGTTGTGGCTGCATATTAACGCCCATGGTTTTGAAATGAGATGTTGAGCAATCAAGTACTGTGTAGGCATAATGTTATGAGGTTGTCCACATAGTTTTGGCCATATGGTGTGGAAGATACATACAGCAGTCTCTCTCACACACACACTTTTTTTTAACCTCAGGGTCTCATTATATGTTTCATTAGCAGCTAACACAGTGCAGGACCATAACCTTGGGAACTACGGTATCAGCTGGCTCTTACCTTGGCACACACACACACACACACATCTATATCTACACACATACGTATCTCTCAGCTGGGGGAATACGTCAGCTATTGTCTGACTGCTAAATCTGCCACCTCTCAGGTCAGGAACCATAAAGCCATAAAGACACTATGTGATGTACAGATTAACCTAACTTGACCACACACTCACAGAAACACACAACAATGTACATGCATCTCATACACAAATATATTTACTCACAAGCTTCACTCTGTGCTGTCAAAATGTAAAAATGTGTGTTGTGTTTCCGTTACAGCAACATACACAGAGTAAAGATATACACACTGTAGTAGTGTATTCAAATGGCAGTGTAGCTGTGTGTGTCAGGCTGTTTAGCATTCAGTGTGCGTGGGAGGCCTCGCTGTAGAAATGTGCTTAATAAGCACACACTGGCCACCAGCATTCACACACACTATTAGTTTTTCTGTGTTGATAGCAATAACAACGTACAAGTTTTTAATTTATGAGTTTAATACTTTAAACAGAATAATGAAATAAATCAGCTTTATATTATAATCTGCATATTTAATGTCATGTTAAAAAAGGGAGTCATTCTGTTCTCTTCAAATAAAGCCAGCACAAAATCTGTGGGGGCCTCTTTGTTACGTAAGACTTAATAAAGCTAATACTTTTCATATTGTCCCTCTGCTCAACAGATGTGATCATATGTGATTGCATAATGTCATTATCAAAGTAACCGCATGAGCTTCACTTAACATTGTTGCTGGCAAAGTAATCCAGGCCAGTAATGTGATGAGAAAAGTTGGAAAACTTTGATCAATAAGCACAATAATGCATAACATACTGTGACCTGAGCACCAAGATCCAAGCATTAAAGGAATAGTTCAACAATTTCAGAAATTTGCTTTCTTCTGGAGAATGAAATGAGAAAATGATTTTGTATCTCTATGTTTAGTATTTAGCTGGAGTCTGGACATACTTAGCCTAGCTCAGCATAAAGACTAGAAAAAGAGGTGAAAGATCTAACATGGCTTTGTCCAAAGTAGAGAAAAACGCCTGCCACAATTAACTCCTTGTGTCTTTTTGTTTGATCCATGCACAGGTAGAAAAGTAAAACATGACTTTTTGTGGTTTTAGCAGTAGTGACATGCTTGAACTATACTTTACAAAATTGTAAACGCAACACTTTTGTTTTTGCCCCCATTCATCATGAACTCAAAGATCTAAGACTTTCTCTATGTACACAAAACGCCTATTTCTCTCAAATATTGTTCACAAATCTGTCAAAATATGTGTTAGTGAGCACTTCTCCTTTGCCGAGATAATCCATCCAGCTCACAGGTGTGGCGTATCAAGATGCTGATCGGACAGCATGGGTATTGCACAGGTGTGCTTTAGGCTGGCCGCAATAAAAGGCCACTCAAAAATGTGCAATTTCACTGTATTGGTGAACATTCCTGCAGTCAGCATGCCTATTGCACGTTCCCTCAAAACTTGCGACATCTGTGGCATTGTGCTGTGTGATGGAACTGCACATTTTCGAGTGGCCTTTTATTGTGGCCAGCCTAAGGCACACCTGTGCAATACCCATGCTATCTGATCAGCATCTTGATTTTGTTCAGTGTATTTATTGGCAACAACAGCAGGGCACAGTGACTTTGGCTGTACAAGAACCTGTGCTCAGATATGGCAACTGGAGCTACAGTATAGCCATGGACTCTGTATAGCCATTGACTATGCAGAAGTGCTAGCAGACCGATAAAAGCAAATGAAAAACTCTACAGCGTACCTTTACTGTTCACCCGCCTGTATTTCTGAGAGAAACAGTCAGACCAAACTCAATATCTAACCCTGAGAGCCAGTTCTGCACATTGCTAATACATGTAGCATGGGTCTGCCCTCATGTTTAAAAAATCCCACACAAATTCTATTAGTTTCTGCCTTATTCCTTATGCATTGTTTATCCCTTCTGTGAGGATACATCAGAGACCCCAGAACAATGAACACTAAATATCCAGAGAAGACTTCTGGCATCTCTAGTCAAGAAGAGCAATGGAGAGAGTGGGCTGAGAGTCATATAATGGGGAAAAATGGACTAAATGACAGGAAAATGAGGAGAGGAGCACCATCAAGAGGGCTGAGCTTCCACCATATTTGCTAGGGCAGCAGCTGAATAACTTAAGCAAATGATGTCTGAAGTGTTTATCATATACTTCCACTTTATTTTTTATCTCTCTCGCGCTCTCTCTCTGTCCTCTATTGTAATTCACTATTTCAGATCCCAGAGGAGCATGACATGGAGAGTCAGGTGAGGATGGAGCGGCAGTGGAGGTTCCTGAGAAACAGTCGTGTGAGAAGGCAGAGCCGAGGCATCACACAAAGAGGTTAGACACACACACAGCTGTATTCCCAGATGTATACATTAATAGTTTTTATATAGTATTGTAGACCAAAAACACAAGCTGGAATTTTGATATATATATAACAAGTCAGACAGGAGGAGTCGTCTTACTTATTTACAGGTAAAAGGAACCCTGAACTTTAAATGCAGAAATCATTTGCACAGATATTACAGGAAATTCTGTTGAATAATTTATCAAAATGTCATTCCAGGTTTTAATCACATTGGCATTACATGACATGACCGGTCTCAGATCTTTTAAAAGGCGAGGCAAGTTTATTTGTGGAGCATATTTTGATGTGCAAATTAAAATGATTAACATATGCACAGAGCATCCAAAATCTCAAAGATTATAAAGTGTGAGAAGAAAAAAAAGTCTGAAAAAGCACACAAATATGGAACAAGTATGATATCAGGTCTATTCTCCAAAAACGTGATGAAAAATACGTGTTAAAATTAAAAATCTTAATACACTGAACATTTAAAGCAATTGATATGTTTTACACAAGCAGATTTAATGGATTAAATGACTGTCTAATGTGAATGAGGTCACTTAAAGTGACAACCCCCCAATTATCACCAAGTCTGTAAGCCTGTGAAGCGTTTTATAGTGTTTTAGCCCATTGTTTTGGTTTTACTGAACATTTCCTCATTTCCAGCAAGAAAAGGCTTTTGTTATGGATGATAATGGACTTCAGTAATGTCTTGGTTGTCAAGGATTTTGGGATTGGATTTTGGTAATCAGGTTCACTGTTTCAAGGTGCTTAATGCTTTGGCATTAGCCACATTTATTTCCAAATTGTTAATATTTGCTTCCGGAAATTGAGGCACGTGTATTTGACTGTAGTCACAAAGTGAAAAATCTGCATATTTCTGTTGGTTATTTTGTTTACCACCAGCGGTCTAAGGCCCGATACCTGCCGGATTGACATACTTGAATACACAATTACTGAAGGACAGAAATAAGTCGGTGTAGGATCCTTACAATTTAGAACAGTCCTTTCTGATTAGTACTACGGGCAGCATTGTCGTCTACAGTGGTAAGATCACAGAGCATAAGCTCTGAGCTTTTGCCAGCTTCATGTTTAATTGAACATATTTGGAGCCTTGGAGAGGGCAGAATCTGGGTAAAATCCACAAAAGGATAGACTGAGGCACACAACAGTGATGGTGTTGATGGTGCAGCTTTGTTTCAGACATGTGAGTGAACAGATGATTTCCAGTGATGAGAGAGGATTGATTGAAACCGATCCAAAGTCAGAAACAACCCCTTTGTGAGTCACATGACTCCCCTCACAAACACACACACACACACACAGACCCACACATTAAAGAGCCTGGGGTGCCAGCATACACACAGACTCCCCAAGTGAAGTCAGAGCTTTCTCAAATAGAATACCTAACACCGCCAACGTCATTGGTAGCCCCCTTCACACACACACACACACACAGAGTCACGAGGCAATTGGCGTCAGAGACTCGGCTCACAAACATGTCTCTCCCTCTCTTTCTGACTGCTTGCTAAATCATTGAATTCCCCTCTATACTCACGGTTTTTGAAAGAGAGAGAAGTAGTAGGGCTGCCCTCATTCAGTCTGTTCCCTCCAGAGAGAAACAAGACGAGATGAGGAGGAGGAAGGGTGGGATGGAGGGAGAGGGAGACTGAGGAGGTGAGAAGGAGGCAGAAATAAGAGAAGGAAAAAAGTGCTTGAGAAATAATTTGACTTGTAAACCTGACTTGACTTGGTTTTTCTTTTCTTATTGATGCGGTTCTAAAGTCCTCTGGGTAGATTTAGATTTTGCTGTAGTTCTAAATCGACAGCACAAACAAAAGTAAATCAATGGTGATGATCTTGCTCAGCCTGTAACCAAAGGCCTCAGCTTCTCATATCTACTTTTCCCTCCGACTACAATATTTTTCCAACACAGCTGCATCTGTGATGAATTCATGATGGATTTTTCCTCATTCTTCTTCATCTCATTATGGCGGTCTCAAGAGCGCGTTCAGGTAGCCAAGGACAGGCTGGTGAACCCGACATGTGTTGTTGCCATGACAACATATGGTAAGGCAGTGAACTTATCAGTTGCATCGCCGTGTTGGCACTGTGTTATACTCCACTGAAATCGGCCAAAGTATACACAACCAGCCATTTTACTCCACTTTCAGTCCTCTACCATAGACTGTCGTGGTTTGTTCGTTTTTTCTTGCTTTACCTGTAGTCCTTCTGTTGTTATTTTGTACCTTAGTAATACTGTAATCCTTTGTGTTTACCATAATTGCTCATTTATTCCAGTATTCTGGTTTTAAAAATAACTTATAAAGGCCTAATTGCTATTTATTTAGTTCTGTTCTGTTGTTCCTCTGTTCTGCCCTGTCCCCTTTGCATCTACAAATTGCCCACTGGCATAATCAAAGTTTCATCTGAATTTAGAGAATATTATAAAACATTTTAATTATAAATACTCAGAGCATCCTTAGATACGTAGCCATCCTCATTTACAGCACTTGAAGGTAATTAAGGTTGTCTTCTTACATCCTGTGAATGTGTAAGTTAGCATACATGCACAAAATGTGGCTGAGTCTGAAATCACTCCCTTGTTAGCTCATTCAGTGCTCCTTAAATCATAGACTCTCCAGAGGTTACTCAGTAGTGAGCAGTCAGTTGAGATTTAGGACACTTACTAATCATCATCACTGAGGTTTAGAGTCGCTATAAAACATTTATTTTCTGTGTAGCCAAATCTTATTCCTCTGTGCTATAGAGCTCTGCTGTTGTCCTCCAACACAAAAGACCCATGCACTGTAGTTAATTTTGACTTCATCCCACATATACCGTCCTGCTGCCCGAAATGCTCACTAGAGCAACAAATTTTTATTAATCCACAGCTGAAATTGTCCAGTTCGTTTGCTAAAACCTACAGTGGCAAGCTGGCCTTTAAAAAAATAAAACTACAGTATATATTCCTGACCACTTTTTAAAATATTTACATCTTAAGTAGGAACAAATGAGCCTGGGGCAGCTGAGGAAGCAGGACACAGTGAGAGCTTATTTTGAGTGTTGTGGGTGAGTGTATGTGGTTGTGGCTATTTCCTAGAAAGAAGGTACCAAAAAGGGTAGATTCAGTTATACGATTTCTACCGGTGCCTCGTGCTATAGCTAGCTGAAGATTCACAGCTTGACAGATGGCAGGATGAGGCCCTCCAGCTGCGGCAGGAATCAAACCTGTGATTTTCCAGTTTAAAGAAATCCTCCTTCTTTTTGCACTTGTTCCCATTCTGGCTTGTCTGTCACTTTACAGGTGTTTCCCGTCTAGATGATCAAATATTCATCAACCGCAACCCTGGAGTACCGTCTGTTGTGAAGTTCCACCCCTTCAACACCTGCATCGCCGTGGCTGACAAGGACAGCATCTGGTCAGACTGAGAGAACGCACACACTCTCTGGAAAAAAAATAAAATAAAAATAAAATCAGCTTTACGACCATTATGCAAATGATTCAGTTTCATACTTGAAATAATTAGAGTGTAATTGTGTGTGTGTGTGTGTGTGTGCGCTAGTTTCTGGGACTGGGAGAAGGGCGAGAGGCTGGATTACTTCTACAACGGAAACCCTCGTTACACTCGCATAACAGCCATGGAGTACCTGAACGGACATGACTGTTCATTACTGCTCACTGCAACAGGTTTGAAACACGTACACTTATACACACGCACGTATACACAAATACACACACAGACGGCTCAAGTGCACACAAGAGCAAAAATTCAAGTAATAAATTAGTAGAATATTCTTTGAGTGAGCATCTCAAATGTTCACGCCCACCAGCACAGCAGAAATCACAGTGAGACTCATTTGTAGCAGCAGCAAGCCTTAAACACTTGACTCTTATCCCCACAAACACAAAGCACTCGTGTATTCATCATCATTTATCGACAAAATAAAGCAATTACCCTCCATGGCTTTATCTTCATAAACCATAGGAACTGTAGAAAACAAGTCTGCATTCAAACACGTATTTATTTTGTTTTAACTGTGTAAGACTAAACTAAGAATGAATGCTATTTTCTATTGCACACCTCCTGAAACCTTGATAAAAGCTCAGGGATAATCTCATCAAAATATCATGTGCACTTATTCATCTTTTCAGTCATGCTGTGAGGGATATCAGGGAGGACAGCGGTTATAAGATCAAGTGAAGACTTTTATGTGTTGTAATATCTTTCTCATAAGAGTTCATGGACGTGTTTACCGTGAAGCTCGGTGTCTTAGCTGTGATTCAGCTACGCTGTTCAGACCGAGGTTTTTTAGCGTTAGAGACTTCTGCATCACCTTGTTTCTCACTGACAAGACACTCGCAAGCAACGAACCTTTTATGATGCTGCTCTACATTCTCTATTGATTCCTTTGTGTGTGTGTGTGTTCATTTTCAAGTCACGCTGTGTGTTGCATGTTTTGAGAGACTCTTACTTCAAGATTTTCATCAAATCTGCACAGGACAACGTGCTGTTCCAAATCCATTAAGAAAACAATAAGTGTTGGGTTCTGCTGGCCTTAACCTTTGCTCCACATTGGATCGATTCCTAATCTTTCACTTCCCTCTTTGTATCTTTCAACCCCACCCCTCCCCTGTCTCCAGATGACGGAGCGTTACGTATCTGGAAGAACTTCGCCGACCAGAAGAACCCGGAGATGGTGACGGCGTGGCAGGGCCTTTCGGACATGCTGCCCACTACCAGAGGTCAGCCCTCCGCCAGCGCTCACAGTAAAGATCAATGCTCTATTTTACTATCTGCCACCCCTCCACCCAACCATACTTCCACAGTACTTCCTGTAGTAACTCGCCGACTGCCCCACTGTTCATCCCAACCCCGTCACACTTCCACACCTCGCCTCCTACAGAGAAGCCAGGTAGTAGCAGAGTTTCTGAAATTTCTCGTTTTCCAGTGCTTTATTGAACCATCCAGTTTTAAATCCTACAACTTTTAACTGCAGTAGCTTTATGGAACATCTGAGCCGACTCCGTTATGTATCTACCTAAAGTTTGCTAACATAAGCTACTGGTCATATTAAACCATTTAAGGCTGTAGCAGTAAAATGCAAAGTGTTTTACTCTTTATGAATTTAGCTTTTCACTTGTTAAACGAAGAATGTTATTCCTTCTTTCAAAAGTTACATTGCCCTGTGAATGTGAGTTTCCAACTAAAGGCTAAAACTCATAGAAACTCAAACACACTAGGTTTGCCTGAAGAGTCTTTAAGTGCTTAGCTTACCAATTATTATATATTATATTTGCTCTTTGTCCGGATAAATGTTGTGTTGATTATGAAAATTAAATCCTGTAACAGAATCTTTTAATATACACACAGCCTTTGTTACATAATACGTTTAATTTAGCAAAATTCATTTTAGCAGGCTACATTAAAAATAATTGAAGTTATGTATAAGTTATTATTTATAGGCTGGCTTACAGAAACACTGCACTAAGACCTCTATTAAACTGTTTCAATATAAATGTAAGATTGTAACCCTCATGAAGCCTGGATTTAGGAGTGCGTTAGTTCATTAGTTCAAACTTAAACATGTTGCACAGTAACCATGAGGTTATTAGAAGAGATCACCAGCCCCATCAAACCCAGCAAGAGTATATTTCCATTACATTTACACTTACATTTACTCATTTGGCAGACGCTTTTATCCAAAGCGACTTACATTTGAGTAACAACATACAATCATTTACAGAGCATAAAATACAGCATGAGATCTACAGCTGACAATACAATATATAATGCAGCCATTGCACAGCATATGTCCTAATTACAATAGATGTGCACTTGTGCACGCAATGTAACCAAGTTTGAGAGGTTTTTAGTGATGCAAGCAATGTGTCCAAAACAGCAGCACACAGTGGGGTTGCCTTAAGAACCAGGTCAGTGTTGTCGGTATGTGTGAACACACACAGGCCAGACCACTTGACCAAGTGCAGGAGCGTGTGTAACATGTGGTCTTTGCAGTAACTGATTTGACCTGATGCAGTTCAACAGAGTTCAACTTTATTTCCACATTTGTTGTAGAGTCGGGCGTCTGAAATTAGTTCCATTTGTCAAAACTAATGTAACACTAACTTACAGCCAGTTATCAGTCTTACCCTGTCACATATTCCATTCCCATCAGATATCTGTCAAATGTCAGCAAGTTGGAGGAAAGCTGAACCTGTTCTGAGGCCTACATTTAAAGTCAGTTTATGTAAGAACACAAACAGGTAGATTATCAGCCATTCTTTGCTCAGAGGGGGTGTCTGAGTTGCATGAATAAATTTGATAACTTTAAACTTGGGTTGTGGACATTGGTGGATTCGCTGCCGTGTTTACCTTCTATCTTGACACACTTCCTTAATTTGTGAGGCAGTTATTCGCAAATATGTGAACCAGGCCAGACAGCCACTGTACACAGCTGTCAGACATCCACCCACTTCTGTGATCTGCCAGGTTACCCCTTCTCTCTGTCAACCCTCTCCAATGCTCCACATTTTTTGCCTTGAGTGTTTCTCAGCCCTCGATTCTGTGTCAGGGAGGTTTTTAGGGAAACTGTGACAGCTGTAGGAATGATTGTGTGATCCTACGAATACTTGACAACCTGTTCGGTACATTTATAAATTAACTACCACACTTCTGTCTGGTTTGAAAAGATTTTTAAATGATCCTTGACCCAGTGTACTAGCATGAGCACATGTGACATCAGTCTTGTGTGGGTGGACAACCTTCTGCATTTTCAGAGTAAATCACATATAGAATAATACATATTTGGCTGATTTGTTAGCAACAAGAGCAGAATTGACAGGATGAGTGACTGACCCACTCAGCTGACTGGATATCTGTGCAGAGATGTGGACCACACACTGTGTGCACATATGCGTCTCCATCAATACAAAGCCACAGAGTCACCAGAACTCTGGGGCGACCTGCAGAGAGTCGACACTCTTAACTGGCATCACCGCCTGTCTGACTCTCACAACACAAATCGGAGACTCTTCCCTTGCGGAGGACTCTCCCACAGTGAGCCACAGCCTTGTTTTCACTAAGACTTTAACATTTAATGGTGTGCTTGTTATGCTGGATGTGTCGTTAGTGATAGTAGCTGTGTCATTTCTGCATTCAGACTACACTGGGAGGCATCAATTTTAATATAAACAGCCACTCGACTGAGATCTTTTCTGGAAAAGTTTTACAGTCCAGCAGCTTGTGGTGTTCAATTTTTTTTTAACTTGGCAGGAAACTTCAGAAACATCTGCAATCTCTCCCTCACACACACACACACACACACATGCACAGAGTTTTCCCTATTGCATGCGCACATACCACGTCCCCTCCTGGTCCAATAATCAGTTTATAGTTATTACCATCGCATGGAATGTCTTTAAGATAGAGTTCAATAATTTTGTGCTTGTGTATTTAAAATTTTAGATTTTTAGCATTGCCTCAGCAGCATTAATAATTTAAAACCCAATGAAATATTACACAGGTCCGTCTTTTTGCTGCCAAAAACCTGCCCCATCTCTGTAGGCAGTTGCTTCAAGACTGTGAACGTTTCTCAAGGAGACGCTGGCAGACACACACACACACACACACACACACACACACACTTCTCTTATGCACACCAGTCCCTGCACAACCTGTCCTCACTCATCCCGTCCCTGTTGTCCAATAACATGCTTTCGTTTTTCATCAGTGAACCATCTCGGTAGACTCTCTGTCTGTCTGGCTTGTTGTTTCTTTGCTCGTTCTTTGATATTGTTCTGTGTTTTTCCCCGTCTCGAGAGAGGCTGAACAAGGCAGCAAGCAGTTTTCCCAAAAAAAACATACACCTACTCAAAATCTCAGAGCTCTTGCTATCACACGTCATTTCGTGTCATTAAATTAACGGACCAGTTAAATTATTTCTGCGTGTCCTTTTCACTATCGACCTTGCTCAAACTCTCATTCCCATGCACAGACACATTCAGAGTCCTCTCTAGTCAAGCTTCTGCCCTGTGGTGAAGGGATTTAGGATTCTGATTCTGCTGGCTTGGAGGGGGGGGACCTTGTGCAGCTTCCACAGCCTCTGTTTGTAATGCAGTGGCAGCAACTCAGCTTGTGCCTCTCTCTCAGTCTCTCTCCTTTCACTTTTTGATCCCAGCATATCACTGTTAGTCATTTGGGAAACGCCACACTGGGAAACAGCTGCCTTGTTCATCCTTCAGCTGTTTGAATGCATGTGTTGTATACTCATCACGGCATACTTGTGTGTATGTGTGTCATTGTTTGGGTCTGCATGCACTGGGGGGGGGTCCTTGCTAATTTGTTGCTTGCTTTGTTGCGTTCCCGCTCTACTCCCTCCCTCCCCTCCTCCCCCCTTCCATGTGAACCCTCCCCTGCTCGCAGGTCTGGCCAGAAGGGTCTCCATCTATCTTGACAGGAGTAAGCAAGGAGGTGAGTGTCACCATTCTCTTCTCTACTCCCTCACTCCCAGAGCAAAGGTGCTGCACTGAACAGCCGGCAGCATGCCTATTTTTTGTTTTCTTTTATTCACCCGACCACCGCCCTCATCACTTCATCCGTCCGGTGAGGCTCCATCACGTCATCGCTAGCAGTCATCCCGAAAGTTAAAAGACTCACTATGAAAGTAAGGGTAAAGTACCGACAAGCCCTCTTTAACAAGTTGGACACTTGTTCTCATAAATAATAAATTGCTGAGCCCTGCTCGCTTTAGTTATTGTTGTTACACCTGTCTAGCTTTTCAATTCTAGTACGACACATCTGATAATGGAGGCAAAGGTACCACTCTAAATTTTCAATTGTCATTTTTGATTATTGACAGAATTTGACAAAAGCAGACTTCTTAGTTTTAGCTGTTGATATGCTGGCTTAAATGACTATTGGACAAAAACCGCTAACAGGTACAGCATTCACTCCCAGCAGCCAGCTGGTGCTGCAGCCAATATCCCAGCCAATACTTTGATATCGGCTGCAGCACCAGTCGGCAGTAATGTATACATAACACCCGGGTGGACACGCACATTTACCACCTGTCGCCTGTCCAGTACGGTGCTGTTAAGTAGAAACACTGCGGCTACACCTTATTTGGTATCATCTTATAATGAGAACCCTGTGTGATCCTAAATATTTACTTGTGGCTACCTACATGATGTTATGTTAAAAGACTGAGGCCAAAGGCTAAACCTTGATGTCCCAGGCAAAAAGTCAGCATCCTCACCATTTGAAGATCCATGTAGAAGAACGTGTTAGTTATTAATATGACATGGAAAAAGCAAAATCAGACTCATATTTCACAACCCCATCTGGCTACTTTGCTCACATACTAGTTTGTATTTTTCATGCCGTGGGTTTTCACAGAAAAAAAATGCTTTAAGGACTAACTGATGTCCATGGCAAACTTAAACCTAGCTCAGGTATAGCTGGCAGAGTTTGCTTGCGGGAAAGAGCAGGAGAAAGCTGCTAATGTTAGCCTAAACTCTGGAAGCACAAAGGATCGACTTCCACACAGAGGAGAAAATACTACACAATGCATGTGCAGGTCATCAACAGAGCTTTATGTGAGTGTAACCCCTCACACTAAAGTAGTTAGTTAATGAGCTAAGTGCTGGACATGCTAATGTTTAAAGCTTACATTGGCGCTGTTCAATCCATTCCTCACACTTTTGCTTTTGTGTTTTTTGTCTTTATTAGACATCACCCTCAAAACTCTTTAAATGCGTAAGAGTTAAGAGTATCCCTCTTACTGCAGCTTCAAGGACACCGCTTCAGTATGTCGAGAAAGTCAAAACTTGACACTGCCTAGTTACAGTTGCTAAGCTCTTGTTAGACCATCAAAATCAAATTTGTACATGTGGGTAGTTTTGTGGCTTTTGAATGGGTGAAATCCACTCATTCGAAATAGATCTCAAGCTGAGCTCTCTCTTCAAACATGCATTGACCCCATTACTCATCTTCACCTCAAAATGGCCTCTGTCATGTATAAAAAAAATAAATAAAAAAACACTGATCCCAAAGGTGTCAGTGTTTAATTGGGAGCGTGTCGGTACTGTGCGATTTTAATAGCATTGAGCCACTCAGTCTGTCTCACCGGAGAGATCAGCCTGTTAAACTCCAGAGGAACCAGTGAAATTATGGGATCCGTGGCTGGCACAAACTGGAGAAACTATTCCTGCAGCTACTGCACAGCACGCAGACTTCACATCTCTGCAGATTAGATTGAGAGCCGATCTAATTAAGTTCTGATCCACATACTGTTAATAATGTTTCAACTTGTTTTTTTCCCCTTCATTTACCTCCATCCCCTCACTCTACTTATTCCAAGCCCTGCAGTTGCTCAAGTGGGGATGTTGTCCCTTTTCTTTTGACTGCATAAGTGAAAGTAGGGCAGCCCTGTCCTCTTTGGTTTTAGGGATGCAGATGCTGTGTCCTGCTCTACATTTGGGTGCACTGCCTGGTGCCTTGTTAACATTGGGCCTCTGGAAACCTGCCAAATCTAGAACCAGGCATTCATGTGGAGTGGGGTATAAACCTCACGAGTTGAACTTCTCCACCATATTTGACTCGTTCATCACAAAGTTGCATGTCTTCAGTTCCAGCTGTCGGGGACCTCTTGTTGTGAATTATGTAAAATGATTTTAGAAACTAGGGTTAGTCTCCTGTCCACAATAATCAAGTCAGCAAGTGCTAATGTTATGTAGGTTATGCCTCATCTCACAAGGTCTTTGTCAACCAGCCCGGTCAAAGCTTTTTACCTCCAAATGGCAGGCCTCTGCCTCCAAAGTTCAGATAAATGCCACAGCAGGAAAAGTCTCACTGCCAGTCAGAGGGCTTCCATAGATAACGTCATCTTCTATTAGAGGGACATGCTGGGTCCCCGGTAATCCCGGAGAAGGTTTATTACCAGAGTCCCGGAGAACCTTTTCAAAGCAAACACGATGAAGGGAAAACGCTGAGGGAGAGAAGAACTAGGAAGGCTGGTTTAATGAGCTGCTCTGTGTGGGATTGCTAGTCCATCACTGGAGATAATGGTGCAGAATAAGAACGCAGAGGAAAGCTTCTTCTCCAGAGAGAAAAGAGAGAAGTGAAACAGAGATATTTATGCAAAGGAATAATTAAATATATCACAAATGAGGGAGTGTCTTGGCACGCTGGAACAGGAACAAGATGATCTACCACAACTGCTGGCAGCCCGGCTGTTAGTGGTGGTAAAAGTAACTTTTTTCCCATGTCGACAATTCAACAAAGGAGAAACAATTCTGCTAATTATATCATTACTGTTTTTGATATTATCATTGGGGAAGAAAATTTGATGTCAAGCAGCAAGTGAAAGAGACCAGGCTTAAAGAGAGAATGTACATCGAAGCTATCTATACCTCCACCTCTGTAAGGTAAGATTTACAGCTGAGGAAACATTGCCCACACTCTTTTTCTCCTGCTCTTCCTTCTCACATCTCTATTCTCCATGTCCATATTGATTTCTGTGTGGGTAACTAAGATCCGCTCAGGCCCACAAAGATTCCCTCATTGCTGAATTTTAACCCGTTTTGAGCAGTGTTGAGAGAGACAAACCTGCCGGTTCACAGATCTGTGAGCTCTGACCCCCTGAACTCCTGGTAACTGTTTTTGATTGGAGTCAGGTGGGATTTAGTCGCCTGAAAAGGAGAAGCAAAGAAAAGATAACAAGGAGACTTGTGATGAAGTGAGTTTGGGGTGAGAGGAAGTGGGTAGCTGGATTGAGAGCTAGAGAGATTGATGGAAGGGATGGAAAGACAGATGGAATAACTACCCTGGCATCCACAACTCCAGGAACCCAAAAGCCCCCAGTTTTGCTGAGTGAAAACTCATTTGTGCTAATTTAATGGACCATTTGTTTGAGAATATGAACCATTAAAGCACAATATCAACTGACATAGTATGGGCCATAAGGTGGGTCCTGCTTTATCACTCAAAGGATAATTGTAATTCATTACAACTTTGCATCTTTTCTACCGGTTATAAAAACATTATACGCACTAGAGTAATTACTAGTGACGTTCTTCACCGCAACAAGGAGGCAAGACGCACTTTGCATCTTTTCTACCGGTTATAAAAACATTATACGCACTAGAGTAATTACTAGTGACGTTCTTCACCGCAACAAGGAGGCAAGACGCAACCGACAGACAAGCAAACTGTAGCCATATTGTCTAAACCACTTTATGTGGAGGTAAAACAAAAAAAATGTATTAATAATTCCTAATTGCACAGGAAAACTGTGCACAACTACAGTAAGTGAAGTATATGAAAGTTGAACCAGGAAGTCAGTCTGGGGAAAAAAAGGATTTTCTCATTCAGACATTCTGAATGAAGTTTGTGAAAGTCTTTTGCTGAGCAACACATATTAATGAATCGGTAGGAAAAATCTGACAATAGAACCAGAAATTGGAAAGTAACATATATTAAAGGGATTAAATAAGGTTTTCAAAATCTGTTTAACTAGAAGTTATGTTTGCATGAATGATTTTAGGAGTTATTATTTGAAACCCACAAAAATAAGAGAAACGTTGTAATATACTGGTATTATTCTTCAATTTGAGGCCTTGTATCTTGAGAGTCTAGTTATTTCAGTTTTGTTTTTACATTTACACCTTCTCCTAAATTAATTAATCAATCAAAGTACCATAAAGCAAACATGGGGCCAGGTGACACAGTCACACAGTGACAATAAGACCATAGCGCTTAGGCTGGTGTGGGGGGGTCTTCTCTCAGACACATGATATTTCGTCCACAATGGATTTCTCATCATGGTGAGGACACAGGGAAAAATAATGATGCATAAAGAACTGAATCTAAACTGCAGGAAGGATTGGTGACGTGTGCTCCTTATTTTAAAGGAAACACATGCACACACTTTTGTGAGTTGGGAAATCTTCTCTTCTCCACCCTTCTCATTGTAACCCAGATTTCCTCATCACAAAGCTGCCAGCTTCAAAGGGAATGCCTGCTCTCTTCTCACAGCCTCTGAAATGAGCCAGCATCAAATATGCCTACATGCGACTGTGAACGTGTCACTGACTGAGTGGTTTTCCCTGCGTGCTATCCCCCAACATGTGCCCACGCTACCAGCAGTGTGACGTCACAGTAGAGGATTTGAAGCCACCACATGGGACCTGGGTTTTCCTGACAAGCTTAGTAGAACAGTAAAAACCCTGTCACAGATGGTTCAGTAGGAGAAAGTTAATCTAAGTTACAACTCATAAAGGAGGCGCACAGAGATGAGCTGCGGGAATCACAAATGATGCACGTTATTGTTCTGCAAGGCTCTAGAACACCAATGTAACTGAGTCCTTATCCTGCTCGCTCCACTTCAAAATTATATTTTATATTATATTTCAAATGAGCAAGTTTGGTGGAAAGAAGCTGTGCAGAAGAATTACATGAATGTAAAAAGCAACGTGGTGACGTAGGTGGGTGAGTCGGAGATGTTATTGATTGTGAAAAAACTGGAGGAGGAAGTGACTAAGAAAAAGGAGAAGGAAGAAGGAAATGAAGCATGGCATGATGGGTTTCAAGAGGAGGGAAAAGGGTGCAGTTTCTGAAGCATCTGTGGTAAAAGCATCCTTGTGAAAGAAAGACGGAGAGTGCTTTCATGCATTTTGTTTTCTGGAGTCCCTCCTTGTGCCTTTATCCCCTCTCCATCATATAAACATGCATTATCAAAGCTCTTCTCAGCTCTGTGGCTTGTGGGAAATGTGGTTGTTCAAATGCTGCTGGGGTTCCAGTTAAGCTGAAATGATACTTTCCACATGCATCTAGCCACTAGGATCTCTAATAACTCACGATCTACTTAGGAACTTTATGCAAAGCTTTCAGCGGTCTTTGGAGGGTTCTGACAATGAACTGCAACATCCTTGGTTTGTGTCCAGCCAGGGACCTTTGTTGTGCGTCATTTCCCATCTGTCTGTCCTCATTTCTTGTCATCTGAAAGCAAAAAATTTAAAATGATTTTTATTTTAAAGTATTTCTAAAGTCCACTAAATGTGTTTAAAGCTCCAGAACAAGCTAGCAAGTACAACTTGAGATTATTTTGTGAGATTGCTGATCGCAAGGCAAGACCGTGTCGGAAAGGTGTGGTGGGAGAGGGTTTCCGACACTGTTCTAGGATCCAACAAGCACTTCATTTGAAGAGTACTGACACCTTTAGGCTGCAGCCAAAGGCCTCTGCCAGCCACCACTGAGCCAGCAGGGCAAGTGTGGCTGACATGGCACTGCTCACTTGATTCCTGCTGCGACTGCCAACATATGAAGAGTCTTGCTGTCTTCAGCTTCTTCACTCGAGTGCCATTTGACTCATCTACAGAAAGCCAGAATCTGCTGACAGGCTCAGTTCCAGGGTCAGTGTTTGCATCTCCCAGTGGTCGTCTTGACGGGGGAAGGATGCAAAATGCTAATCCATGCTTCCGTCTGCTTGAAGTGCATGTTTATACACTCAAGAGTGTGGGAGCCTTAATCAAAAACACAGACTTGACAATGTGTGATATATGGCTTTATAAATTGACATAAAAAGTTATTGCACCTGCAGTCTCTGCAGAAAGCAGTGTGTTTCTGGTTTTGCTGAGTCCTTTGAGGTGTATTTATCAGTTACACAGAGGTGCAGGGAGCCGTTGCACTAATCTGTCATTTGACTTGCTACATGTGGCAGCAAGAGCCTTCTGAAACCTCCCACAGATTGTGTGTGTTGTGCATTGGGGTGATCAACACATGCTCGGTGTGTTTACCAGCTGCGTTTGTGTGTGATGGTTCACTTATAAATTAAATTAACTCTGTTTCAAAAAGGTAATTTAAAACAGCAGTTCACATTGTGTACAAATTCTCAGTAATTTAATATTATATATCAGATATTTGGGCACCTTTTTTTCAGCGTTAATTGTGATTAAAAAGCCACCTTCTATTTTGTGTTTATTGAAATGGTCCAGATGTAGAAGTCTTATAACAACACACAGTACTGGTGTGTGTTTAACGGAGTGTGTACATGTGTTTATTTGTGTTTGCACGCTCTGCATTATAATTGCCGTGTCATCCTGTGTTGTAGGTGCAGGCATGGTCGTTGACTGGGAGCAGGAGACGGGTCTCCTTATGACGTCTGGAGATGTCCGAGTAATCAGGATCTGGGACACTGACAGGGAGATGAAGGTCCAGGTATTGTACTGCACCTGTCCTGGTTGTATGTCTAATTTTCTCAAAAAGGGTCACAATGAACTTATCTGTAACTTGGCTGTAGTCTAGAGCTGAGCTTGACAAGATGAGAAGTATCATAGTGACCACTCTGCAGAGGATGAACCCTTTTAATTTGGAAAACAAAATGGCTGGTCCTTGAAACTATCCTCAGAATTACAGCTATTTTCTCAATGTGGTCTGTTGATACTAAAACATAAATATGTTATAGTAAATCATGTCTTTGATTCTGTGGTTTTTAGCTCTTTATATTTAATGATTTAATGTGCACAGTATGCTCATGCTGTTGTCTGTTTTAGTAAACTAATGGAAATCTGTTGTAGAGCCAGTACCATTAGTGTTCTTTACTCTTTCTTTCCTTCTTTGTTTTTACACATCTATTGGTCCTCGGTGTGCTAATCATTGTCTTGATGGATGGTCTTAATACAAGTACAATTGGCCCAACCTCGCCTGTGGCTGCATATTGATGCTAGGTCCAACTTCAAATGAGCCAACAGTCAACAGAGCCCTTGACTGATGATTTCAAAAACGGTTTAGTGAGAAATGAGCATTGTAATGACAGTGGTAGTTTTCTGTACACACCTTTAATGGGGATGTGTGTGTTTGTGTGTATCCACCAGGACATCCCAACAGGAGCAGACAGCTGTGTGACCAGCCTTTCATGCGATTCCCAGCATTCGCTCATCGTCGCCGGCCTGGGTGACGGATCTGTACGTGTATTCGACAGGAGGATGGGTCCAAATGACTGGTAAAACACACGCCCTCTCTCAGATCTTGCATGCAATGTCTGACCTCATCACTGTCTTATCACAGAGAAGGTTAAACTTATCATCAATTTATGGTTTTAATTTCCAACTTCTCCTTCTTCATTTTTTTTCTTTTCGTGTCTCGCCATTATTTAAATACATTCAAGAACACACACAGCAGTTTCTATGAGCATTAACTCCTACAGTCCTACATTATTAACTTCTCTAATCTATATTTATTACATATAGAGTGTTGTAAATCTCCCTTTGGAGTTCCCACCTCTTTAATGGACCCCGGTGGCACCATATCCCCCCAGTTGGTTTAACATTATTTTAATTTCAGTCCCAAAGGGGGAAAACAAAGCCGTTAAGCCATGAAGTGAACCATAAATCTTTAAGTAAAGCTAATTTAATAGTTCCCCTCAGGCATGGAGTTACATCTTTCAGCATCTATGTTGCTCCCCCTGAAATTAGTCTAGGACCAGCAAACAGCGCATACAGGTCATGTTGGGAACATTCTTCAGGAAATGTTTTGTGTGCTTCACGTGTGCAGCAGTTTACAAGGAGTGTTTTACGGCTGTAAACTAAAAGTGACTGTTAATTGTTGTAAATTCATGTTATGTCTACCCCTTCTGCTTCTTGTTGCCAGCACTGGAGGAAAATCATCAAATTTAATGTGTTTACCAAGTGTTGTGTCCTTGAAATTTAGGAAGATCAAATGCATTTGCTGCCTCACCTGTAGGATGTGTTTGACTATGTGCATTAGTGGGAATGGGTAATTCAGGTACAGCTCAGTTCTAAAAAGATGGTTGAACATGTTCAACTCTAATGCCAATTCAGTCTCTCAAGTAGACAGTTGGTGCCACCCAGTGATTTTTCACCCATATTACATGTTACAGCATAAAGCGAGTTGCTTGACTTCCGTTTATTGGAGCTTTTTTATTATTATTAAATAAGAAAGCAATCCTCTATTCCGCATGGCATATGAGAGGAGGGGCTTCAGCATATACACACAAGTTCTAACAATGCTAGACACTGTTTAAATCAATTCAAAATACTATACAGACTCCTTTTATTTAAAGAAAAAACAAATCTGCCCAATCCTCAGGAACAAATGGAAGCTATAGTTTCTTTTGGCCTATTTTTTTGACATTATTTCTTATAAGGAAATAGCTCTAATGCTGAACCAGGTCCTGACATGTTAGTACTGTTCTAACCAAGAACACTACTCCCCAAATGTAGCTGGCTGACTTCATGAAACCTTACAACTAGAGAAGATTCAATATACTTAAAAAATAAAATTACATAAAAACTAAAACAAGAGAAGTGCTCTCAGTTTGATAGATGCATTGACACACATGCACACACACAAAACCGCACTTTGTAATGTCTATTTTTTCATTTGTTTGGTGATTTTTGGGGCTTTTCTCGTTTTTATTTAGTTTATACTGGAGCTCATGATGTTTGCAGTCTCACAGCTCTGGTGTGTTCCTTTCCTGTGTTTGCTGTCAGGTCATTGTGAAGGAACACACAGTTAAAAGTTACCTTACAGTAGTTGACATTTGTTCTGTCTGTTGTTTGTTTCTGCAGTCGGGTGATGACCTACAGGGAGCATGGAGCCTGGGTGGTCAAAGCTCATCTACAGAAGGAGACGGACGGACATATTATCAGCGTCAGGTATGCTCTGTCTGTTAAAGCTAGGGTAGGCAACGTTGGAGAAACTAGCAAGCGACAGCTAGATTTTTAATGGATTTAACCGAAAGAATCCCAAAAATCCAACCCCCTCCCTTCATGCCTCCCTCCAAAGCCACTCCCCCAAAACACATGTTCATGCGCAGTGAGTGCACGTAGGTAGGCAGGCAGGTGGGCCAGCCAGTCATACCCTTCAGATCGAATAAAATGATTGGCTAGCCTACCTGCCTGTCTGTGGGATGTAAAGAGAATTTCAACTAATACAACAAAAAATGTTTCTGAAATAAACTCATTACCAAAGCTTTAAGATTTATGCAACCTAGCTTTTTTTCCCCCTCGCCTATGCTGACTTTGATGCTCTCCACCAGTGTTAACGGAGATGTTCGATTCTTTGAACCGCGGACACCAGACTCCATCAACGTGCTGCAGACAGTGAAGGGGTTAACTGCTCTGGACATCCACCCACAGGCCAACCTGTTCGCCTGGTGAGTTTGTCATTCTTCCTTTGTCAAATGTCGTTCTTTCTGTGGACTTGACTTGACAAACAGAAAAATTGTAACTGGACAATACACCTGACATCCAGCCAGAAGGTAAAGTTTCTCCACAAAAGAAATCCAATGCAGGACACAGCTTATGATTGGTGTTATGTTTAAAGCTGAAACTCTCTCTCTCTCTCTCTTTGTCTCTCTCTCTCTGTGTTTTATCCTCTTCTCTCCAGTGGATCGATGAACCAGTTTATAGCAGTCTACAACATTAACGGCGATGTGATCAGCAACATAAAGTACTATGATGGCTTCATGGGACAAAGGATTGGGGCCATCAGCTGTTTAGCCTTCCATCCTTACTGGGTAAACTAACACTTACAGTCACTGAGCACAACAGTATTATATGTGGGAAACCTCTTTGGGCAATAAACCTGATGCTGATTCATGCAGGTGTACATCATTACACAACATTTTGTGGAGTTTGGGTAGTTTAATCTGTAATAGTGCATTCTTTTTCATAAAAGTATTGTTTTGTGTAAAATCAGAAGTAATAACAATGGATTAAATTTATACAGCACTTTATCTTGATACACAAAGTGCTTCAGAGTGAAGCTCACCTCATCCACCACCAATGTGTAGCACCCACCTGGGTGATGCACGGCAGCCATTTTGCACCAGAATGCTCACCACACATCAGCTTGAAGGAGAGAGAGGGAAACATAGAGCCAGGACAGCAGGGAACCCAGTGCCCCACTGCACTGGGATTTTATTTGGCCCAGAGGGAAGACTACCCCACCAACAACACTAGGTCTCACCTCCAAGTACTGGCCCGGCCCACACCTGCTTTGCTTCGATCGTTCAGCAGAAACACCAACAAGTAACAGTAAACACAGTATAGCTGTCAGATAAATGTAGTTTAGTAAAATGTACAATATTCCCATCTGAAATGTAGTGCAGTATATTCAAGCATAACATTTAATTTAATTAAAGCTGCTAAAAAATGTTTTAAACAAAATTAAATTAAATTTAAAAAACAGGCCCTATACGCTGTCTGCCCAGGACTGAACAGCAGACAAAACAAAGTTAGCGACCAGCTGTTGAACACAGTGGCACAATTAGCAGCTAAAGAGCCAGATGTTTTTTTAACGAGACCAAAACAGAACTAAACACAATAATTATTGACTTAGAGGTAGCTAGAAACCTACTAACTTTGGCCAAAAGTGGCCAAAACAAATCAATTAATGCAGTTTTAGGTAAATATACTAAGTTACTAAGTCCTTTAACATGGATCCACCAATCACTCTGCTTGGGGTCATTCATTGCCCACGTTGTTGGAGCTGCACAGCTGTGTTTTGCTAGTTGCTAGTGCAGAAGTCATGAACATCTTTACCTATAGCTTCATGGACAATGTCAGCAAGTATACCATCTTGATCAAATCAGTATCTTAGTATCAACTCGACATTATTGTTCCAAACCTATAGTGGACTATATTAAAATGATAATGTAAAGTTGAATTCCACAATAGCATTATAATTTTCCACATATGCATATGTTATTTGGATAAAAATTAAAATGCAATAAACCAATATGCATTTTCTTTTTCACATTCTCGTATTGGCCTTCTATGACCACATTAAATGAAAAGCTGTTTTCCCGCCACGGCTCTTGTGGCAGAGACATCAACACTCCACCAGTGCTCCAGGAAAGCTAGCTGCACAGCTAACAAGTAAAGCTATCTGCCAGGAAACTGTGTAAATCATTGAGAGTTGAGGCAGAGCAGCCGGAGGACATCGGAGGGAAAACCACAAAATATTTTCACCCAAATCGGTTAATAAAGTTATCAAGTTGTGTTTTGTACAGTAATCAGTGAGGCACAGCCCCCCACAGCAGTTTTTCCAACCTAATTCGTCTCATTTGTGGTCTGATGAACAGTAAATTCATCTGTCTTATTCCGCCGAGGCTTTCCTCATAAGAAAGCGGCCGTGTTTTCATCGAAGGTCGGTTGGAAACATTTTAGATGCACCGAGGTTGACCCCAAAAGAGTGTTGTGAATAGTTAGATAATTGCATTTTAATTTTAATTATGACTTAAATAATCTAAATAAGTAAATTAAAAATCAGGTTACATTGTTTACATTGCATTTTCATTTTCAAATTTAATTAACATTTGAATAGTATCCACTGTGCAGCAGGGTATGACTGTTAAACAGCTTTTCTCTATTAATTATTTGGTTATAGAACACATTTGGAAAATGATAACCCTATTGTGGATTTATATTATCCTTTTTAAGTTTGCAATATCATTTTAATATAGTCCCCATAGGCTTCCATAGCTGTGGCCTCAGTGCAGCCATCTTCTCGCAACTGGTAGCTGTTAGCACACCTTGGCACCACTTCTATGTACAGCCTGCGATACGAGTACTTTTATGTCCTGTGAATGTAACTTATCTATAATCCTAGTAAGAAAACTAGGAATTTCTTGCCCAGTCTGAACTGTTCTGATACCTGTGGTCCCTGATTATGTGTGCACGTGAACATGTCTTTGAAAAACGTTTGATTTGAACAACCTACCTTTTCCTGGCACTTCATATAGCAATCACATTGGCTTCAGGGAAGTCATGACTTTTACATTAGCTCATTGCCACTGAAACTAGCATTAGCAAACTTTATATTGCTACATTGGCAGGCTTTTAAGCTTTATTAGATTACCTCTGCATTTGTGAAGGAAATACTGACGTGGAACGTCGGGGACACGAAATGGTATTCCATTAACATTTTGTCTTAGCTACAGTTCTCACTTTAACCTCCGCTCAATATTTCTGAACACACACACACACACACATCATTACATCCACCTGTAGGAAATAAAGATTATCTAACATGCCTTTTCTCTTTGTCTCCCTCCAGCCCCACTTGGCTGTAGGCAGCAACGACTACTACATGTCCATCTACTCAGCAGAGAAGAGGCTCAGATAACACACCAGCATTCATCACCCCCCATCTCCCCAACAAAACCACCATATGACTTCTGACCCTGAGCCTCGAGCTCCGGGATGTAAATGACATTTTTGTTGTACATATGCAATTACCACCCTGAATGTTCTAGTAATGGCTGCTGACAAAAACTCATGCTACGAACGATATATATATTATTATTATTATTATTATTATTCTCATTGTTTATTCATGTTCTTATTATGAAGCTAATGATTGTAGACTTGGCTGTGCTGAGGAGTGTGTATATTTAAATAGCGTATACAGAGGAATAGAGGTTCTATTTTAAAGAAGTGGTACCCTCGATCACTGGGGCTCCTCCTCGCCGCGCAGCGAGCATCACTACCTGAATGAACTGTAAACCCCAACGAAAGTGGCAAGTGGGGGTAGGGCGGCCGCACAGAGGACGACGCACACTGTTAAAACACATTCACTGGTGCAGGAAACACAGACTCGCCCTCCGCTGGACCCCGGGGTGTTTATAAATTAATTTTAATGACCGTCTTGCAGTCAAAGGACACAGCTTTGCTCCTTTGCTGCCCCCCTGGCAAGACTTTGTTATGGACGGACCCAGAGACGGTGGACTGTGCCCATTCTTGCCTGACACGGCGACCAGGCAGACATGATGAGTGTTTGTTTGTGCGTGTGTGTGTGTTAAAGTGGATTATAGCACAGATGCGCCCCATAGTGGGCCTTCACAGCCTTGGACTGAATCGATGCCCCAAAAATGCTTGCTTCCATGCTTGAACTCTCCTTCTCTACCTGACCCCAGCGTGCCAGACATATACTCATATTTTCCATGCAAGATCCTTTCTTGTGGCTCAGAGGGATGTTTTTGTTGGTTTATTTGTTTTTTAATTCATCACCTGTAAAAAAAAAAAAAAAGGGAAGACCTCCATCGCCCCTAGGATGATACAACCTCTTTATATCTAGCAGATGTAAGAGGAGGGCTAGATTGGTAGAACCTAAGCACCCAGTCCTTTAGTGAGCCTTAGGTACCTGCCTTCCTGCCCTGCAAAGCAATAAAAAAAAAAAAGCTCCCATGATTCAGCCTCAAGCTCCTCCCTCGACGCTTCCAATAAAAAATAGCATTTCACTTTGAGGCGATAACAGCACCGCATGCCGCCGTTAGCTTAGGACAGTTCCTAGAACCCAACCCAGAGGTGCCACAGTAAAGCAATACAAACACACTAATTTCCATTCATAGCAGTGTAAATTCTTTTTTATATATATATATACACACACACACACACACACTTAGAGTGCCAGATAGGTGTGTTTTACCCCATCTACTACCAGTGACAGGAAAGACATCAATCAAATTGATTTTCCTGAAATTGTCTAAACTTTCTGCTAATCAATATGTCCAAATCCTCCAGGCACCGTAGGTTTAGAGACCTTCTAGGTTATGTGACTCACCACACTAGGGATCACCTGCCACCCCATAGTTTTTCATTTTCAGTAAGCCCCCTTCCCCTCCCCCCCCCCATCTTTGAGTTTTTATTTTGAGTTTATTGTGTGGTTGGATTGTGTTTAACAAAGTTAGAGGCATAACGTGAATAGCATGTTAATGGGTGGCATCAGATCTGGACCTGTACATGCTCACTGTGTCAAGTTTTAGTCAGCGTCCTAAATCTCGCTCAGGAACTTCATGAGCCCCCTAAAACTGATGTCGAGCAACTGCCAGCCCTCTCCAGCATCTGCAGCATGATGGACAGGTCAGTCAGTGTCACTCCACAGATCATTGAAATTGTTGACGTAAATGTCATTGTGGTGCTGTTTGATGAAGACGCTTCTTTATTAGAAAGGAGTTTTGTTTTTTTGTGTGCAGTATCACCGTTGACGTGCCTCATCTCTGGGGCTGCAGCTTTGCTTCTTTAGCTTCTTTTTTTTTTTTTTAACCGTTTTCTTTCTGTTTTGCAATTTTAGGTTTTTAATTCTGCTGGCATTTTGTTTGCCTTAGCCTCAGTGAGGTGGAGAGAAACAAGTGGGGACAGCCTTACTCTGACACACTCACTGCACTAAAATTGCTCCCGCCGTGCCCCCTTTCATTGCCAACGTAACCCAACAGCCACCCCCTCCTTTCTTTCCTGCCATGCTCACCTCACCCCTTCTGCATCAGACTTGGGCTTTGGTTTACCCCCGCAGAAGGTATGGACGTTTGGACTGAAAGTGAACTGGGAACACGCACCAAACAGTCTGTATAAGCGGCTGCAATTGCAGTCACCACAATAGTCCCCACCGACACCCCATCACTGAGCTCATCTGCTTCATTGGCTCAGCCAAAATAGTGCATTTTGGCGTCGGGCCATTTGCTCAGAATCACATTCATCTCTAAGTATACTGCTTTGAGTTTTAAGATTTTAGATCTGAAGAAAAAGAAGAGACTTTAAGAAAGAAGTAAGAGAGGAAAAATGAAAACAATCAGGTTTGTCTCTGTGACTTTAGACTGACTGTGGTTTATAAGACAGGAGATGAAATCAATTAAATAAACCAAATACAACACCGTCTAGTCTTGTTTTCTGGCATTTGCATTTCAAACAACATTATGCTCTGGTCCTCCGTATGTTTTTCTACATCTGCATTATAAAAATCTTCATGTAGATCAGTTTTGGAGCCAAAGCGTACTTAATAATTTCCAGTATTAAGCCTTCAAGTCTTGGGTCAAAAACTGCATTTTGTACTTCCATTTGTCAGCCTCTCAAAGTCTGATATTAGCTTCAAATATGGACTGGATTAAAATCTGGATATAAAACTGAATTTTCTATTTGTATTAAAACTCTATGATAAATTCACACAGTGAACATGATGCAGTCTTGACGCATTTGAGAACGCTTAAATATCATCTTTGAAGTCAAGACAGACAAAATTAAATAATTACAAGGAATTTAACTGATTATTTTAGACTAGTTTTTTTTTTCCTGCTTTTGATTAAGACAATAAAAACATTTAAAGGGTTACTGCAGTGATTTAGTATTGCACTTCCATATTATGGGCAGACCCAAAAGAGAGAGAATGACAAAAAAGGAATTGTCAAAATTGAGGCAGTAGAGGTCAAGGTATCTTGACTTTAGCCCTAAATTATGGGGTCAAGCCTAAAAATGTTGGGGGATAACCCACAAACCATGATGGCACCACAGACTGATTATGTCTTTTATTTCCCAGGTATATGGTATCACTGGACATGACTATTAAATTAACTTTGTCATGTAAAATAAACAGAGTGCTGCAGCCCTTAAGGTTTGAAGAATTTCTATCTTGGATCTGGATTGGCCGTGAAACAAGAATGAAATTTGAATATGCTTTATGTTGGTTGTTGTAGCTAACTGGGTCTAGCTAGCATGACAGATGGTTAACCTGCTGCAAGGTTGAGGGCACATGTGATTGGTTGAAAGGAGAGGCGGCAACACTGGTAAAAACCAAATTCATTCACCAATGGTACACCTGGGTAGGTCATGATGAAAAGTTTGTGTACCAGTGAAAATGGTTCCACCTTCATGTGTCCTCTAAAGACCAAGCTGAGAAGATTTCTGTCAGTGAAAACAGTTTTCAGTAGCTGAGCCAAGCTATTATCGTCACTTCAGGAAATGTGTTTTGCTGCACAGAGAATGTTGTCGCTGTCTTGTTCTTCGCTCTACCTGCGCCGGCCCAAGGTCAGAGGTCAAAGGCCTGACTTACTGGAACCCCAAGCAGTACAAAATTTCACACACATACACACGCACAGATGAAGGAGACCACAGGAGAACATTCCACAACAGCAAAGAGTCGGGTGGCATGAACATCCTGAGGAAACAACACTCACTTCCTGACAAATTAAGCCAAGCCGACGGCTGCTCGGGTTGATAACCGCCACCGCTGGCTGACCACTGAGTGGCTGAGGTATAGCACCACCTTAGTATCCGCTCCCGCCCACCAGAATCAGATCTGCCCCACACACGCAGTCAGCCAGGCTAGTCACTAGTCTGTTACCCTCCAGGACAGCCAGCAACGTTGGGAGCCTCAGTGTCCCTCAGGCAGGATGGGCCTCCTACTACTGCTGACCTTCACGCTCTTGTCCAGCTGTAAGACTGCTGACCTTGTAGATTAATCTTTAGGAACAATTTGGATATCTCTTTTTTTTTTTCTGGAGGTGGTTGATTGATTTGTCTCTAACCTGGTACTTTACTCTCTTATCTTGCTCCAAGACTTCCATCCAGGCAGAGTGGTGAACGCACAGCCAAGTAAGTACAATCTAAGATGAATTAAAGACACAAAATCTGGGATTAGATTTGTCTTCACACAGAGACAGTTTACTGAATATCTTGCTCACAAATGTCACTGGTTGGAGCAGAAGGTGGAGTGTAAAACAAGGCCCAGTGTTTGTGGAACATTATTGCCTTAAAGAGTTGGAAGACACTACAAGAGAGACGCATGGTCAGTCATTGGAAACAGTCCTGTTTGTTATCAGAGCTTTCTGATCGTTGGTGTCTGTCGGTGGAAAAGCGATGGGAACATGTTGGCGATCAGTTTCACACGCCTCTCTGCCGTGTTGAGTTGGTTGGGGGTGGAAGGCATGAGTCAGTTCGTATCAGTTGTACTTGTAGAGATGGAGGGAATGTCCAGTTGTGATTGTGTAGATTATTCCACTTGAATGTTTTTAGTGACTGAAGAGGTGAACAATCCATATTTAATAAATCAACTTAATAAAATGTAATAATAATAATATCATTGTAATATTAATATCACTAGGATATGAAACCGACTAGACTTTCTAGGCATTTCAAAAAGTACTTAGAATTAAGTTTACTTACAGTATATGGATCTTTTTTACATCAGATCATCAAAAGTGAAAACCAGAAAAAATTATAACTAATATGTGCTGATTTTTATATTTTCTTTCCACTTGCTCTTGCAACTCCTCAGATTCATATTAGGGGATGTACTTAATATAAAACTAAAAGTACTCATTCTGCAGAAAAATAGTCCCTGTGCCTGACATATAATTATATACAATATTATTAAGTTGATGCCCTTTTCTCAAGTAGGATATACTGTGTTGATGTGGAGCTAATTTGAACTACTTTTTGGTAATTCAGTCCACTGGTTCCCAAACTAGGGGCCGGGCCCCCTATAAAGGGTCAAAAGATAAATGTGAGGGGTGTTGAAAAGATTTATGGGAGAGAAAAGAAGAAAGTTCTGATACACAAATTGTATGTTTTGGGTTTTTTCTTTTTTACTTTTCTATGCTCTTTGGACCATCTTTGCTCTTTCATGAAATATTGCATAATTTTAACTCTTTGGGCCTTGAACAATTATTTAAATGAAACCATCTGAGAAGTTTAAAGAGGAAATTTCCCTTTGGTAGAAATGAGTTTAATCTTTAATTATGTATTTTATAAGATTGTCACATTTAATGTAAAAATCTAAATCTCAAATTTAATTATAGCTGTCAGATAAATGTAGTGGAAAATACAATATTTCCTTGTTTTGTAGCATAAAATGAAAATACTCAAGTAAAGTTTTACCACACCTGCTGTGACTCATGCCATATCGACAGCCCAGAGTAAATCTCTGCCCTGCACGTCTGATTTTTCTCATCATCAGCCCTGCCAGGTCCTGCTGAATGATGCTGAGTGTGGGCCAAATTCAGCAGGCTCTGAAATGGTGAAAAGTCCCCCAAGTGGCCTGTTTGTCTAACAAAGTGCTTTTCTTGCCATTTTTTTCTTGTTCTCCGGGTTTGTTTACTGCCCCACAACAGCAGCCTGTTGTCCCTGATACTCGACCATATGGGTGATGTTGTCAGGAGGCTTGACGTATGTGTACAGATGCTTTCTGTCTCGGAAAACTCAACTTTTTTGAGATTGGCTTTGAGAGAGGTTCAAAGTGTTCGCATGTTAATGACGCAGTTCGGCTACTGTAATTCATCCGTAAGTAATTAAAAACGTTCTGAAAGTAAACCATGAACGATAACCGTGAATAGGTCAAAAAAGTTTGGTCAGAAAAAGGAAATGAACGACTCATGAGGCTGGATCCAGAAATAAAAGTACAAACTTTAAATTGTGTCAATAAGACAACTTTTCTGACGTGTAAAAAGACAACCGGGCTGGCTGTCCTTTCTTGTCTTTGACAACTCAAGTGGCCATTTCATACCTGTAAGATCAGTGATCAGTGGGAGGATGCCAAACTCTGAGCCTATCAATGACTCTCTTTATCTCTTCTCCAAACAAGTTGCTTATAATAGCCAAAAAATAATCAAGGTCAGGTCCAGGTGCATAAAGACTCTCCTTTCCTAATTCCATTGTCTGGCATTGCATTTTACAGTTATGCATTCAGCATTGTTTCTTGCGTGAGTCTCATATCCAGTTTGGATGCTGCGGCATGATTAAATTTCATGATAACACAGCAGCTTCCTGAGTGCCATGCTGATACTCAATTTTATGGCAACTACAATAGAAATTTCAGTGCTAGTCATTTCAAATATGCCAGCAAAATGACCATTCAGTCGTGTTGATTGGAACAGGAATGGGAAGTGATTAAAAGGAAATTCTATTCAAACCATGTCTGTGCAAACTGTGACGCATGTGGATGTAAAAGCTCAAAGGAAGGAGGGGAAAGCTGCACACTCAAGACTCCAATGCAGTCCTTCATATTTATGATTGGGCACTTCTTGCCTTCCTCTTGATAAAAAGCTGGAATCATCTGATACATGTATATATTTAATATGTCCTATCTATGAGCCAGCAAAGACAAAATAGAGAAAAACACACAATTAGAAAAAGATTCTTATATTTGGATAAACCATCGAAAGAATAGACAGTAAAACTATCTCAATGTGTCTAAATATACAGTGTACTATATCTGTTAAGTAATGGTGTACAAATAAGAAGAATAACAGAGAGAATGTTTGCTAAACAGAAAACATTTAGGCGTGTAATTGTAGTAGTAGTTATTTACAATCTTACATACCACATTACGATGCAAACAAAGAACTTTCTCTCCTCTCTCAGACTCTACACTTTATTTGTAATCATTCAACCAGAAGAAGACATCTGAGACAAAGGACATTTAACTAAAATTTATAGCCCTCAACATTTTGATAAATGGATGAGAAGATTGAACCCACTCTCATTTCAATGCACTGTAAATATCAAGCTAGTTCCAGGTGTCATTAGCTTAGCTTAGCATAAAGAAAAAGCGTGAAACTGCAATCATAGCTCTGTCCAATGCTCAAAATCCATCTACCTGCACCTCTAAAGCTCATTGATCAATGATCAACACGTTGTATCTGCTTTGTTTAATCTGTATATCTAAAATGACACATTTTGGTTTGACAGGGAGTTGCTGAACTCTCTAAATGCTAATCTCAGCTAAGCTACTCTAGCTCCATAGTTAACACACAGACATATGAGTTTAATTAAACTGTTGAAAACAGTAGAATAAAATGGACCTCGCCTTCAGTCTCATTTAAGTCACAGTTTTTTCTCAGGGAACCATAAAACAATAGTCATAGTGTACCTCAACATGCTATAACTGCACTCATCTGGCTGGGTGGGAACTGTCCTTTAGTATCCTTTGGGCTCTGAGTAGGCACCTCACCGATATCACTGATGCTCAAGAGATGGGTACCAATGATCTTCTAAGCAAATTTACTGACCCGCTGCAGAGCCCTCCGGCTCTGGGCCGTGCACATCCCATGCCAGTTTGTGATCTTTCCAGTCAGGATGCTTTCTATTGCTCCTATATAAAAGCTGACAAGAACTTGGCGCGGGAATTTGCCCTTCCTAAGCTTCCTCAAGAAATATAGTCATTTCTGAGCTTTCTTCACCTGCGTAGAGATGTGAGATGACCATGTCAGGTTCTCTGTGATGCTGATTCCCAGGAACCTGAAACTCTATTCACCTGCTCCACCTCAACTCCACTGATGTAGACAGGAGTGGGTATCTTTATCTTTATCTCCTTCCTAAATAGGCTACATTAATGTCACATGCAAAATTTTAAAACCAAGTAGTAAAATGATAAAGATGTATTTTTTCTATTGTTCTTTGAGTAAATATATATAATTAACCCACATTGAAAAGAGAACATGTTACTGTATATATGAACTCATAGTGAAGCAAGACCATTAAAAAAAAGTCTAAAAGGTCGAATGTAAAAGCTCGGACATAAGGCATCAAAGTCAACCTTTTTTCAGTGTGGTAGATTAGCTTGTACATTAAGTTAACTTAATTTTTTTTATTCTCTCCCTAGCATTCATAATAAAAGACATCACCCTGTCCATCGAGCCCAGTATTAATGTGACTCGGAACACAAATGTGACTCTGAGGTGCAAGGCCATTGTCAGCAGCTTGGGGCAGGAGGTGCTGAGCCGTGAGTACACTATTTCCAAGGACAGCGTGACAGTCTACACCAAGACCACCAGCACCTCTGAGGATCTTCTGTACAGTCTGCACGAGGCCAGAGTCTTCAACACTGGCAAATATGCATGCAAGATAAAAATCGAAGATAAAGAGAGGACCAGCAAAGCCAAGAAACTCACAGTAATAGGTTGGTTTGTTTTTAGGGATACAGGACTCTCCCTTGTGGTTTGAGAAGTTCAGGTTTATCTGAATGTGTTCGGGTAAAGTTAATGAGTAATTTTTATTTCAATATACTACAGCAATTTTTAAAATGTGTTTAAGTTAAATATCTGTCAATAGGATTGTCCAAAAACATTTTAATTGAATCTGGTGGAGGAACAACTGGATCTGAGATTTTTGCCTTTACACAATTAGCATTTTTATGCAATAATAAATCCCATAGATGTAAGGGGAGAAAATGTAAATAATGTAAGTACATGAAAAGTTTATTTAATATAGCATCTTTCACAGATCCAAGTCACAGAGTGGTTTACAAGAGCAAAATATTAAAAATAAGACCATCAAAAAAACAACAATAAAACATCATAAAAACTGTAAAATAATCAGTTAATAAAACATAAGCAATAACAGACCTTAAAACACAAAGAGACAAACAGCAGTTTAAATAAAGGAGCGTTGGAAACGATATGTTTGTGCAACATTGGCAAAAGATTGTGCTGTTTAATTTTTGATTACTTCTGAGAGCGTTTCTTGCGTTTTGGGTTTCCAGGCCTGTCAAAACCAGTTCTCTCACTTAACAAGCACGTGGTCAATGAAGGGGAGGAGCTAAAGGCCAGGTGCACAGCGCCCGGTGAGACGGGCTCCATTTTCTTCTTCTTCTACGACGACTCCGAAGAGATCCAAAGGGAGCAGAACAATTCAAACCAGGCAGAGGTCATGATTCGCATCAGCGGGGGCGACCACAAAATTCAGTGTGCCTATAATGTCCTTATAACGCCAGACTCCATCAAGTCTGAGATGAGCAACACCATCATGGTTAGAGTCAAGGGTAAGTAGCGTTTTGAAATTGTGGAACTTTTCAAAGCATTGGACCTGTCTAAGGGTTTCTTCATTGATTGTGTCTCCTTAGAGCTTTCAATCTCACCAGTTTTGGAGATTTTCCCTCAGCACACGGTCTATGAAGGAGACCAACTCAACATCTTGTGCAACATCAGCAACCTCAGTCACAGCTCTGACAGTGTCCGCCTCTTCCTGGTCCAGGGGACCAAGCTTCTCAGCAGTGGAGGCACCACTGTCAGCCACAGCATGGTCGCACTGGCAAAGGACCCTGGGAAGTTTGAGTGCCAATTAGTGATTGGAAGTGTAGAGAAAGTCACCACAAAGCAAGTTTTAGTGACTGGTGAGTGGAAATTGTACAAATTGACGGTCAGCATTAATTATATTCTTATGGAGGCTACAAGTATGGAGTCCCAAAACTGACAAAATATAGTAACATATTATCACTAAAAAATATAACTGAAAACATCGATAAATAATTAAAATTGAGTGTAGAAAGAAATCTAGACCTCTCCAGTAACTTACAGTTATTGTTTCAGTAATAAGATCTTTTCAGTAACTTAGTTATTGGCTAGTTTTATTAAATTACATTATACAAATAATCTGATAACTTTAGCTTATGTTACAGTGCATTCTTTGATGCAACACTTCTTTGTAAGGCTTAATGAACAGTATAAGCTCTAATGTACTAGATATTCTCTGGATCCCAGTTTGTATTTTGTGCCCCACTACAACTTTTGCTAGGAAGCTTCTCCATATTCACCTCTGTTAATAGTCCTCATGTGAAATATACCCAAAACAAAATACTTGATGGCGGGTGATCAGTACAGCGCATGTGAAACTCAACAAAGATGAGAAGGAAACGACATAGCTACTTTCATACAGTAAAGTTTACTTTTGTTGTCATAAAAATTGGATTATGTGCTGGGCCGCCAATTCAATAGGGCTGTTGTAGACTTCTCGTTCAGAGGGTGGGCCAAAGGGGGGTTACAGGGGCACTGGCCCCTGTTGACTCTCCCCAATATGGTTAATGCCCTGGACATTATATGGTGCAAAGAAACTTGTTGAACGGTGGTGGATAGTTTTGTACAGAACCTGGTGGGGAAAAAATAGAAAGAAAGGCCCTTTTCTCAAAATGAGTTTTTCTCTGGGCCAGAAATCTCCACTTCAGTAGCGCTTACATATAACAAACTTTCCAGTTGTATTCTATTCTATATCCTGAGGGTTTTTTTTACAGAGGGGGTTGTTCATATATAATTCATAGTCTGATGTATATAATAGTTTATTCCTAAAAACATTGCAATAATGGCTGTTGTCAGTAGTGGGGCAGTGATGGCACAGTGGATAAGATGCATGCCTTTGGTGTGAGAGACCCATGTTCCATAAATGTAAATTTATGGAGAAAAGAGATATCCAAAATCCCCTTAATGTAGGTAATCGGCTGGGGACATTTCATTACACCTATGCTGTCTTGCCTTTTGTACGAACATTTGTCAGGCTATATATGATCAATACTTTGGTAATCAGTTTGCCGTGGATTAGAGTTTCAATGTGTGTCAGCTGATAATGGTATAGATCACCGGCTTTAGATGGAAAATCCATCCATCCATCCATCCATCTCCATCCACTTATCCGGGATCGGGTCTCGGGGGAAGCAGCTCCAGCAGGGAACCCCAAACTTCTCTTTCCCGAGACACATGAACCAGCTCTGTCTAGGGGATCCCGAGGTGTTCCTAGGCCAGTGTGGAGATATAATCTCTCCACCTAGTCCTGGGTCTTCCCTGAGGCCTCCTCCCAGCTGGACGTGCCTGGAACACCTCCCCAGGGAGGCGTCCGGGAGGCATCCTTACCAGATACCCAAACCACCTCAACTGGCTCCTTTCAACGCAAAGGAGCAGCGGCTCTACTCTGAGCTCCTCGCGGATGGCCAAGGGATCTCTAAGGGAGACACCAGCCACCCGCCTGAGGAAACCCATTTCAGCCACATGTACCCGTGATCTCGTTCTTTCGGTCATGACCTAGCCTGCATGACCATAGGTGAGGGTATGAGCGAAAATCGACCTGCTCAGCTCTCTTTTCGCCACAACGGTGCGGTAAAGCGAGTGCAATACCACCCCCGCTGCTCCGATTCTCCGGCCAATCTCCTGCTCCAGTCTACCCTCACTCGTGAACAAGACCCAGAGGTACTTGAACTCCTTCACTTGGGGTAAGGACTTATTCCCTACCTGGAGTTGGCACTCCACCGATTTCCTGCTGAGAACCATGGGCACAGATTTAGAGGTGCTAATTTAGGAGTTCCTCAAAGTGTTCCTTCCACCGCCACCGCATACAGTATATAAGCTATCATGATATTTTAACAATGAGTGTTCTAGCCTTCTCCTGTGCGCATCCTCCTTTGTCTATGAATGGGGAACCCATCTATTAGGTATTCAAAAAGTTTGTTATTTGGGAAAAATAGGAAATAGATAAATGGCATAATGTGTACCAAGACCCCCCTCCCCCCCACACACACACACACACACACACACACACAAAATAGGGAATCAGAGAGAGAATGAGATAAAATTGAATAGTTTTAATCTTTTTTATACACTAATTTTATCAAATTTGTTTCTGTCTGATAATATCTTACTACATTTTGTCATTTCTGGGGTTCCATACATATCAGTATTTGAACTATTAAATTAATCAATGCATAGAATGACTTGCCGTGTTTTTAAAAATCTATCCACAGAGCTGTTTTCAGTGCCCACTCTCACCATGTCTCCTGCTGAAGTCTTTCAAAAGGAAAATATGACCCTAACCTGCAAAAGTGAGAGCTATGCCTCTGAAAGACTCAGAATGGAGGAGCTGACTTACACTCTTGATCCACCCAACAGCCTACTGAGCCCCAGGGATATTGGAGTATTTTCTGGCAAGGCCCTGCAGTATGATTTCAACTATACCTGTGTAGCTCAAGCAAAGGGCATCACGAAACACAGTGAAACCCTTACTGTACGTCCCAGAGGTAAGTTTCCTTGATCCCTCTTTCACATGCAAATTTTGACACATAGATTAAGAGTGGATTTAAGGCATGCACCTCATTACATACACGTGTCAGAAATTTTACACATTGGTCAGTCACTTTTACATAAAGTCACAATGGTGTCCTTTTTGAGTCG